>NC_009418.2:122030-150727 GCF_000002875.2 Leishmania infantum JPCM5
CGCTCCTGCTGGCGGAAGTCTTCGTGCCCGCGGTGCGGCAGCGTAGGGCAACGAACGACGCGCAGCCGCGCAGGAAGCGATCCTCGCGAGGCGCGCGTCCGCCGCAAGACGTCTCCGGGCACTCCCACCCGTGTCTTGGAGAATGATGTCGGGACGCGAAAGGCCGGAGTGGGCTGGTGGCGCGCGCGTGTGGGGTCTGGTCTCGCTTACGTGCGCGTTCAGAGAAAAGAAGGGGGAAGTGTATTGAATGGGGTGCATGCGGCGCGGGGCCATGCGGCGCTCCGTCGCTCCACGCCTTCCCGCCTTCCTACGCGCCTCCGTCGGTTCGCCGTCGCCACCGCCATCTCTGTCCTTTGGCGCTCTAGCGCAGAGCCATTCCTCCATCACTGCTGCACACAAGGGCACACGCAGGGCAGCAGCACCCATACCCGGAAGCGTGGAGGGGGTCAGCGGTGCATCAAGCCAGTGCGCGCGTGTTCAGTAACGCGCATCGAGAGAAGGTTCACGGCACTCTTTCTCTTCGTGGGCGACAAGAGGGCTCCTACGCCTTGCTGATCTTTTCCTTTTCTCGAATCTAAGCCAGCCATCGATGCGGACGGCCGTGCGAGTCGCACCGATGGAAGGGGCGAATCGCATCGCGCGAGCATAAACAGCGACAGCAGGTAAAGCAAAGGAAAGACACACAGGAAGGACATGGCCGATCCCGTAGCAGATGCAAGGCGCACCAGCTTTTACGAGGTTGCGGCGCGCGCATAATTGCCCCTCATACACCCCTCCCCCTCCCACGCGCGCCAGCGGAATTCATGAGGAGATGGCTCGGTGGGGAGTGGCTCTTGGGCGGTGAAAAGCGTGGGGGTGGGGGGCGGAATAGGGGAGAAAGGGTATTGCCCACTGGAAGGGCATCGAAGCGAGCAGAGCGCTAAAAGAGTTGCCGCCTACGCACACACACACACACACACACATACACCTCCTTGCTCTCTTCGCCCTCCCCCTCCCCCATCCCCACCCACTGATCTCGGTTATTGCTCTGAGGTGCTCCTCGTAGCTCGAGTCTCGCACACGCCACGCCCGCTGCGGCGTATCATGCGCCCCCCTCCCACCCTCCTTCTTTTCCCCTCGTTCTTCGTCTCGCCATCACTGTCGTTCTCTGCCGCCAGGAAGTGGTCTGCCAAGTTCTCTTGGCCGCCCTTCTCCCTCTCTCATCGGATACACATGCCCCCACATCCGCGGCGAGCACCAACACACACTCACAAGGGCGGAAATCTGTTCACAAGCGCATCCATTGCACGCTGAGCGGCCCTCCTCGATCAAATGGATGCCCCTTTCTCCCTGGGGAGCGGCAGCTCTCTCACGAGCCTGCTCCTCGCCGCCGTCGTGCCGTTCCTGTGCCTGCGGGCCTTCCCCTTCCTTTTCCACGCGTGGCCCAACTTTCTTTATCGGTGGCTCACCTCGTGTTTTGATAGGCAAGTTGCCATGGTCATGGAGCGAGTGAGCCCCAATCGCGTTATCCAGGACGATATTATGATTCGCAGCATTATGGGATACGTCTCCCACTGCTACGTGCGCAGCATGCAGCGCGGCGCCGACGCGTGCGATGCCGTGGCCACGGCGGACTACGAATACAGCTTCCTTTTTGACAAGTCGGACATGTTCGAAGAGGACTGGGTGCCCTACTCGACACGCTTCCGCTCGCTCTTCGGACGCGTGATTGCCTCTTGCATGGAGCTTTCCGTTGTCCCCAGCTACGGGCATTCCATCCAAGTGGAGCCCGGACTCTTCGTGCGCTTTCTTCCTAACAGGCACGCGCGAGGTGGCCGCAGAGACGAAGATGGGCGGTGGTCGGAGGAGAGCCAGCAGAGCTCGGAGTGCCCAAACGGTGGTAAACGGCCTGGTGCCGCGGCAAGCGAGCTCAACCAGGTTGACAAGTTGAACATGTACATGTTCTACAGCATGCGCAGGTACGCGGAAAGCATGGATGATCATCCGGAGCCGTGCGTGGATGGCAGAGCAGGTGCGGTCATCTCCGAGGAGCGCCCCTTTGACCCCGGGACGCAGAGCAATGCAGACCGAGGCAGGGGCGGCGGTGGCGGCAGCAGCAGCAGCAGCACGCAGTCAGAGTCGACCTTTTTCGAAGACCCCAAACAACCACCTGAAGACCGCGTCGTCGTGCTCGAGTATCGTCGACCGCTCCCGCACGAGCATTCACAGGCTCTATGCAACAGCAGCAACACCCGTGGCGGCGCTAGCAAGTACGACGCGTCGCAGTCGGCGGAAGACGTGATCGAAGGCTTTCTGGGTCGTGTCCACACGTGGTACCTAGGGCACGTGGCGCAGAGCAAGCGAGCAGCGCTCTTAGTGATCTATCCATCGCTGCTGATGGCACAATTCACGAAGATGGGCACCATGGCACCAAAAATGCGCAATATAAATCCACATGCCGAGTTCTCCGGAAAGTACTATGTGCTAGAAAGTGCTGCACTGGGGAGCGAGGAAATCACGGGCGCGGCGGCTGCCAGCTCCGCATCGTTTTCTGTGAATGCGGGAACGAAAGCAGGCGACAGCACCACCGTCACCGTCGTGCGGGAACTGGCGACGACGACGACGACGGGAGGTCACGTGGGCCTCCGCGGCGCCGAACTGTCAAGCGGGTCGCGAGGCAAAACGTTCAACTCGCTCTTCTTTCCTGGAAAGACACGCGTCCTGTCGATGATTGACGACTTTGTGGAGGAGCGTGGCCGCTTCGGTGTGCCGGGAGTCGTACCTCGACTTACCTTCTTCCTGCACGGAGCACCTGGCACGGGCAAGACGTCTTTTGTGAAGGCTCTGGCGCGGCATCTGCGGCGCAACCTCGTGGTGGTCTCCATGAGCGAGATCATCACGGTGAGCGAGTTGCAGAGAGTTCTGCAGCCCTTCGACATGGAGCTGAGAGAGGGTGGGGAAAGCCGCAGCAGGGGTACAGGGCCTCTAAGCGTCCGCCCGCATCAGTCCGTGTACGTCTTCGAAGACTTCGATGCGATCGGTGACGCCTGGGAGGCTTTGATAAACATGCAAGCGCGGCAGAGGAAGCTGGCGGGGGAGCGGCAGCTGGGGAAGTGGACGAAGTCCTCTGGCGGCAAGGTGAGAGGCAGCGATGACGGTGATGGTGACAAGTCGCAGGCGGCTTCACCTTCCTCGTCTGCGGGCTCAAGATCTGGCGAGTCTTTCGACAGTCACGAGGACTACGGCAGCGACAGCGACGACGGCGACTCGGAGTGCAGGGGCACGTTTCTACTGAGAGATAGCGTGCCAGAGGAGCTCACCCGAGACCATCTCACGGTAGAGCGCTTCATTGACCTCTTCAACGGATTGAACCTGCCCGACTCCTTCATCGCCGTCTTCACCACGAATCATCCAGAGAGGATCAACCCGCTTATGGCGTCCTCGTCCGTGATGGATGTGACGTTGAACATGGGGATGCTCGATGATGAATGTGCGACGCAGATGGTCGAGCACTACTATGCTGCCGAGCTCGCCGATCAAACGGTGGACGGCGGCGGCCGACGGCACCTCTCCACCTCACAGCTCGCGGCTCTGCGTGCGGCACTGCGGGTGTTTAATGCCAGCTCCACTGGACTGAGCGGGGCGCTGCTGGAGAAGATGTGCGTCGAGTGCGACACAGTCGCCGCCTTGACGGCACGCCTGAGCTCAGTGGACTCTTTTGACGCGGTGGACGTGTTTTAGGGGGCGCCTCTCTAAAGTTACACGTCCGCGCAATCTCGCGCGATGTGCGGGCACGGCGGCCCGCCAATGCTGCTTTAGTCGCCTCTTTAAATCGTTACCCGCGACGGCATGTCGGCGTCTCCATCTCCCTCTCCCTCTCTATGTGCCTGTGCACGTGCGTGTGTTGGGTGCATCCTCTGCTCCGCTGCGGTCTTTCGCCACCCCCCCTTCCTGATCGGCTCTGTGCGACGCGGCCATTTTCTTCTTCGCTCGGCCGTTGTGGATTTCGCGTTGAACTCCCGTCCTGCCCTCTTTGGCCGCGTGTGAGCGCGGAACGCGTCCCCGTGCTGCAGGACCCTTCGCGGTGCGTGTTGGGTGAAGAAGAACCCGGCGTGCTCTGTGGGCGGGCGTGTGGTGCGGCTGTATCGCCCTCTACGCTTCTGTTGCACGCACAGCCCCGCGCCGGCCCTGCTGGTCCGCTCCTTCTCGCGGTCTTCCACCACCAGCACCAACAGACACCCCCTTCTCCTCCATTGTTGTTGCTGCCGCTGCGGATGCTATTGCCGGGGCCGAGGACAGAGACATGTGTAGAAGCAGGGCGAGAGAAGCGCAAGCAATCACATGCGCACGTCGGCTAGCACGCGTAGCCCACCCCCTTCACCCATCCAACCATACGCAGCACCCCCCCCCCAGCATGGACGAAAGAAGACACGCGACCTGATCGACACACACGCCGACCTTCCGGCGCGCACGCCATAAGCGACCCTGCCTCCGCAAGTCTGCAAGCGTTCACCTCGCGTGTGCACCCTTGATGAGCACGTGTCTGTGCCTGCGTGCATGTCTGCGCCGCGCGAAACATGCCGGGCAGCCGCAGCAACAGGCTCTCTCTCTCTTACCTCTTTGCGCGACTGGTGCGCCCTCGTTGCTGCCCCTGGCCCCGCCCCTGCCCTCTTCCCTCCTTGTACCATCGACATCTTCACATCCCACCCCACCCTCTCTTCTCCTGTGCACTGATATCCGCACGCACACACACACACACGTGTATATCGATAACTGTATGCGCATGTGCAATGCAGCACAACGTCGTCGCTACACCTGCCATCCTCCGTAAGCTAACTCGCAAAGGTCTTGCTCCGAGCCCTACCCGCCGCCCCCCCCACCACCACCACCACCACCTTATTTTCTTTCCTTGCATTGTGTGCTGCTGCTTGTGTGCTCTTCCGGGTCTCAGAAGGAGCAAGTACCTGTCTTATCATTCCGCCCAGCCTGCACGCACACACATACGCCATTGTCGAGCTCGCGTGGTACCTGTCAGGGTACCTTCGATCGCTGCTATTCGTATTGCACTCCTCGCACGCTTCCCGAAGCGTCCGCTCCTCGCAGTCAAGATGGCGGCTCAGATGGTGCCGATCGACCCGGACAAGAAGGATGATGTCTACTACCGTTACAAGATGCCCGCCGTGCAGACCAAGGTGGAGGGCAGCGGCAACGGTATCAAGACGGTGCTGCCGAACATTCACGACATCTGTCTGGTGATCAACCGCCCGGAGGAAGTGCTCATGAAGTACTTTCAGTTCGAACTCGGAGCGCAGCGTACGGTGTCGACGAAGGACGACAAGTTCCTGTTGATGGGCGCCCACCCCACGGAGCGCATGCAGGACAAGCTGTACGACTTCATTCGAAAGTTTGTGTTGTGCAAGTACTGCCGCAACCCGGAGACGGCCATCCACCTCGACGCTGGCAAGAAGGGCTCCGCTTCCATCAGTATGGTGTGCGGTGCGTGCGGTAAGCGGTCCAACTTCGATGAGCACCGTACCAAGACCTTCATGGCGCAGTACTACGAGAAGCATCCGGTGGAGGCGAAGGCGGCCAAGGGTGCCGCAGAGGCGCGCAAGAAGGACGACGCCCCGGCGGCTGATGAGGTGGCCGCGCCGACCAAGCCGGAGAAGGAGTCGGGCAAGTCGGTCGGCAAGTCGGATCTCAGGGACGACCGCGAGGACCCCAAGGTCGTTTTCGCGCGTGTGCTGAAGGAGTCCTGGGGCAAGAACGACGAGCTTGTTGGGCGCACCGTGCGTCTGCTGAGCCAGTACAACCTGCCGGAGCACTACGGGCCGCCGATGGCGCTGTCTGCGATGCTGCTGGAGCACCGTGATGACCTGCTGTCGACCATGAAGACGCACGCGCGTCTGCTGAAGCGGCTTTGCACGGTGCCGGAGCTCTTCTCCCGCTCGGAGGGCTACGACGAGAAGGAGTTGACGGAGTTCTACAAGCGTGAAAAGAAGATTCAGAAGACGTTCCTGCGCGAGTGCGCCAAGGAGTTTGCCACCAACTTCACCCCCGACAAGTTCGCCGTTCTCATCTTTATGCTGTTTGTGGAAGGTGTCCTTCGTGACCGCAGCATCGCCGATTGGGCGAAGGACACAAAGCCCTTCAGCGACGGCGACCCGAAGGTGCAGGAGGAGATGCGGCAGAAGGTAGCACCGATCGTCTCCTGGCTCGGCATGGATGCTAAGGCAGACGCGTAGAAAGTGCACAAGTGTCAGGAGAAAAGCAGAAGAAAGGCGTATGCGTGTGCCTGTATGTGTGTATGTGTGCCCGTAAGCGTGTGTCTGCGTGTTGTGAAGGCTTAATGCTGCACGTAAGGCGTTGGTAACAACAAGGCAAACGGAAAAAAAACGAATGAAGGAAAAACGAGTCGGTGGTGTGGTGTGCGCCAGAGGTGCGGGCGGCTTGTGCGAGTGCAAATTCAATGCGTGCGCGCATGTGGGCAAGACGAACAGGTGAAGCGCACGGCTTTTGTGTTGTTTTCGCGCGATAAGCGCTGGCGATTTTTGGCACCCCCACACGCTGCTCCTGCCGTCCTCTTGTGCAACCCTACACCTCCCATGCAGACGTATGCTGAATGCCACCAACGTGTATACATGCTCGCGCACACCTTCGCGAACGGCGAATGGTGTGTGTGTGTGGGGGGGGGGGGCATCAGCTCGTCTCTGCTGCCGAACGCACTAGTGTATGGCTACCGCGCACTTAGCATGTTGGTCTCGCGCACTCTTCTCGCTGTCTCCGCTTCCTTCTCTTTTCTCGCCGTTAACCGTCCCTGCGGACGCTCATGCTCCCTCTTTCTCTCCTCAGGCCTTGTCGCCGTCTCCACCCCTCACTGAGCGCGTTACCGCCGTTACAGCCTTGCCGCTCTCCCGTAAGGCACCGTTGCGCACATGTGCGGGTCCGTGCGCAGGTTTTACGCGTCGCTGCAAGTAAACAACGAATCATTAAACCGAGAAGAAACATCCGTTTGGCGACTCGCGAAAGTCGGCGGGAAACCAGATCAGCAGTCGGTAGGGCAATCGGAAAAGGGAGGGTGGGACCCCCAGTCGCTTTCCTGCTCTCTTCAATCTGTGTGCCTGTCTGTCTGCTCCTCCCTCTACTCGTTAGACGGCCGTGCTGACGGTGCGCCATCGTGTGTAGCCCGCCTCGTTGCTCGCCCCTCGCCTCCAGCTTCTTTGTCTCCTTGAGGGCGCGTACCGTTCCGTTTCACGTCCATCTCCTCGTGACTAACCACCCCCTCCTTCCTAGCTCAGCGGCCCTCACGTAAAAGGTGAAGCGCGTACGCATACACACACGACGGCACACGCAATGTCTCAGACTGCCACCACGGCTGCGCAGTTTGTGCAGCCGCTGCTTGATAAGCCGGTGGAGGTGACCTCGATCAAGTACAGTCTCCTCTCTGAAGACACGATCCACCGCCTCTCGGTCCTGCCCTGCCACCGCGTGATTGGGACCGAAAAGAACTTCGGCGTCAACGATGGCCGCCTTGGCCCGAGTGACCGCTTATCGGTGTGCAACACCTGCGGTCAGCGCAGCATCGAGTGCACTGGCCACGCCGGCCACATCGACCTCGAGGTGCCCGTCTTCCACCTCGGCTACTTCTCTGCAGTCATTCGAGTGTGCCGCACAATCTGCAAGCGCTGCTCCAACGTGCTCCTCACGCGAGAGGAAATGGAGTACTACCTGCACCGGCTGAGGTCCACGACACACGAGCCGCAGCAGCGCGCCGCCATCATCAAGGGCATCCAGGAGGACGCCTACAAGACGCGCGTGTGCCTCATGTGCGGTGGGCTGAACGGCACGGTGCGGCGGGTGCGGCCAATGCGCATCGTCCATGAAAAGTACCTCGTCGATTTGCGCCGCGGCGAGCAGGCGAATGAGGACCCGACGGCGTTTTTCCAGGAGGAGCTGCGGTCTGCTGCGATGCACAACTCGGAGGTGGGCGCGCACAAGGAGTTCGTACACGAGTTCCTGCACCCGCAGCGTGTGAAGGAGCTTTTTGAAGCGATTCCGCGGGAGCAGGTGCCGTTGCTAGGCCTGCAACCTGGCACCAGTCCATGCAGCCTTCTCATCAGCACCTTGCTCGTCCCACCCGTGTGCGTGCGGCCGCGCGGCATGTCGACGACGAACCACATCCGCGAGGATGACTTGACGACGCAGTACAACGAGATTCTAATCTGCTCTGACATGATGAGCGACGGCACAAACGACGCCGCGCGCAGCGTAGAGACGTGGGAGCTGCTGCAGACGCGTGTGGCGCGGCTGCTGGATGCGGCGCTGCCGGGGTTTCCTTCGCACCTGCGCACCGTCGAGTGCAAGTCCTACGCGCAGCGCATGAAAGGCAAGCAGGGCCGTTTCCGGGGCAACCTTAGCGGCAAACGCGTCGACTTCTCTGGACGGTCTGTCATTTCACCCGACCCAAACCTTCGCATCGACGAGCTTGCCGTGCCGCTGCGCGTCGCGCGTGTGCTGACGTACCCGCAGCGCGTCTTTGCTGGCAACATCCAGCTCATGCGCCGGCTCGTGCGCAACGGCCCGCACGTGCACCCGGGCGCCCTCACAGTTTACCTCTCGAAGGAGTGCTCGCGCAAGTCGCTGCGCAACGCCCGCGACCGTGAGGCCATCGCCGCGCGCCTCAGCATAGGCGACGTCGTGGAGCGGCACGTGATGAACGGCGACTACATCCTCTTCAACCGCCAGCCGTCGCTCCACCGCATCTCGCTCATGGCGCACCGCGCGCGCGTGCTGCCCTTCCGCACATTCCGGTTCAATGAGTGTTGCTGCGCGCCGTACAACGCCGACTTCGACGGAGACGAGATGAACATTCACGTTGTGCAGACGGAGGAGGCCCGCGCAGAGGCGAAGGAGCTGATGCTGACGTCGCACAACATCATCACTGCCAAGAACGGTGAGCCCATCATCGCGTGCACGCAGGACTTTCTGACCGCCGCCTACCTGGTGACCGCCCGTGACGCTCTTTTCGACCGTGCTTCCTTCACGCAGATGGTGTCCCACTGGCTTGGCAACGAGACCCAGTACACGCTGCCGATTCCAGCCATCCTGAAGCCGGCGGAGCTGTGGACCGGCAAGCAGCTCTTCGAGCTCATCCTTCGGCCAACGCCAGAGACGCAGCTGCTGCTGAACTTGGAAGCGAAGGCTCGCTTTTACTCTGGTGCTGGCCGGCACGACGATCCGGCGGAGGGGTATGTGGCGTTCCTCGACTCCGTCTTTCTCTCCGGCCGACTCGACAAGAAGCTGCTGGGTGGCGGCGCCAAGGACGGGCTCTTTGCCCGCCTCTACGCTCTGGGCGGAGGGGAGCAGACGGCGACGTGCATGTCGCGCATCGCGCAGTTCACCGCCCGCTACCTTCAGAACTACGGCTTCTCCCTTGGTCTCGGTGATGTGTCGCCAACGCCGTCGCTCAACGAGAAGAAGGCCGCCGTGCTGGCTGTGTCGTTCGACAAGTGCGATCGTCTCATCTCTCTCGCCAAGACGGGCCGGCTCATCCCCAAGCCTGGGATGAGCGTGAAGCAGAGCCTGGAGGCGATGCTGAACGCGGAGCTGTCGCAGGTGCGTGACGCGTGTGGCTCGGCCGCCGTGCAAGCGCTGGATGCCAAGTCGAACGCACCTCTTATCATGGTGAATTCTGGGAGCAAAGGCAGCGCCCTCAACACTGCACAGATGATGGCGTGCGTGGGGCAGCAGACGGTCAGCGGCAAACGCATCATGAACGCCTTCCAGGACCGCGCCCTGCCGCACTTCCCGCGTTTCGCCGAAGACCCCGCGTCGCGCGGCTTCGTGGCCAGCTCCTTCTACTCTGGCCTGTCGCCGACGGAGTTCTTCTTCCATGGCATGGCTGGTCGCGAGGGTATTGTCGATACAGCCGTCAAGACCGCAGAGACTGGCTACATCTACCGCCGCCTCAGCAAGGCCATGGAGAACCTGAGCGTTGGCTACGACGCCTCTGTGCGTAGCGTGCAGGGAAGCATTGTTCAGCTGCGGTACGGCGAGGATGGCATGGACCCGTGGCTGATGGAGGGGGCGCACGGCACGCCACTTAACCTCGATCAGGAGTGGCTCAGCAACCGTGCCGCCTACGCCCGCTTTCGAAAGCACATCGACAATGTCTTGAGCGTGGGAGGGGGCAGTGGTGGGCTGGCCGCATCAGCGGATCCGCTCCTCCAAACGTACCGCAGGCTCTACGATGAATGGCACGCCGTGTCCATGCTCCCTGGCGAGCTGGATACCTTCGTGCATCACCTGCTGCACGCGGATGAGGCGACGCTCGCCTCCTGCGCGCGCCTGATGAAGGCGGAGGCGGCGATACGCGGTGCGGCGCCGTCGTCTGCGGCCGCCGGTCTGCAGTTGTTACAGCAGCTCGCGCAGCAGCACGGCAGCGACCGCCTGCGCAGCGACATTCAGGCGTTCTTCCGCAAGAAGCGCGACGAGCTGGTGCAGCTGCGGCAGAAACTGAAGCTACCCCTGGACGCCCATGCCCCTGCGGCCGCTGAGCTTGCAGCGGCGAGCGCTAAGGCAGTTCGTGGCGGGGAAAAGCGCAAGCCAAGTCCACACAACGGCGTGCAGCCATCCGTCAAAGCCGATGCGTCGGCCAGCGCAGCTGCCGTGCAGGCGTTTGCAGAGTCGCTTCAGGCCGAGCTGCTGCCACTCACCAAAGGCATGCTGCTTCACTTCCTCGAGGCTTCAGCGCGCAAGGTGCACCGCAAGCTGTGCGAGCCCGGCACGCCGTGCGGCGCCATCGCCGCTCAGTCTGTGGGTGAGCCGAGCACACAGATGACGCTCCGCACGTTCCACTTTGCAGGTGTGGCCAGCATGAGTATCACGCAGGGTGTGCCGCGCCTCGTGGAAATCATCAATGCCAACAAGAGCATCGCCACTCCGGTCATCACGGCTCCAATTGTGCTAGAGGACGAATTCACGTCGATAGACCTCGCGCCGGCGAGTCGTACGCAGTACCAAGCCGCGCGCGCGGTGAAGGGTCTGATGGAACGGGTGCTGCTGAAGGAGATCGCACGCGAAATGGTTGAGGTTGTGACGCCGCGGGCGTATTACATTCACATCTTCCTCAACATGGAGCTCATCGAGCGCCTCCTGCTGCCAATCGATGCGGCGGTGGTGTGCCAGCGGCTCTACGCGGCGGCCGCGCGGCCAATGTCGCCGCTGCGCCATCTCTCCGAGGCGTGCGTCGACGTGGTGAGCCGCGATTCCCTCGTCGTCAAGTCCTATGAGAAGGACCCGGCGCGGGTGCATTTTAACGTTCAGCACCTGCTCACCCTCCTGCCCGATCTCGTGGTCGGTGGCGTCCCAGGCGTCAACCGCGTCATGATTGCCGACCGCTCGGAGAAGCTGCTGGCGGAGGGAGCGGAGCTCTTGTCGGTCATGTCGCTGCCGTACGTGGATGGTGTGCGCACCACGTGCAACCACGTCGCCGTCATAGAGCGCGCGCTCGGCATCGAGGCCGCCCGCGAGACCATCGTGAAGGAAATTACGAGCATCTTGCAAGCCTATTCGCTCAACATCGACATTCGGCACATCTACCTCCTGGCCGACGTGATGACGAGTCGCGGCGTTGTTCTCGGCATCACTCGATACGGCATCCAAAAGATGAACAACAACGTCCTCACCATGGCGTCCTTCGAGCGCACCACGGAGCACTTGTACAATGCGGCGATGACGGAGAGGGAGGACGTCAACCTCAGCGTCTCCGAAAGCATCATCATTGGCAAGCCGATCCCCCTCGGCACCAGCAGCTTCAACATCCTGCTCGACAAGGGCAGCATTGCGCCACCCGGCTCCAACACGGGCCGAATGCCGTCGCCCCGGCGCAGCGCCCACGTAGCAGCCACAGCGGCGGCGGCCTTGAAGTCGTCCGGCAAGGCTGCGGTGGCCGGCAAGCACAGCAAGAAGGTGGAGCCGACGCCGAAGGAGGTGTTCCTGCGCAGCTCTTTCATGGCGTACGCCGCCGCGCACGGGGCGGCGACGCATCGAGGTCTGCGTGGCTGCTTTTCGAGTCGGTCCCTCTCCGCCGAGGGCGTCTTCCGGCTGGACCTCTTCGCGTTGTGATATCTCTAGAAAGCTTCGCTACTGCTTCATCACCGCCGCCGTGCCCCCAAGTCACTGACCTCTCCCCTCCCCGCCCACACACACACACACATATATATGTGCGCCTGGTGACGCTGTGAACGTGAGCGTTCAACACCCGTCACCGCATGACGCCTTTGTCGTTGTCTAAATTTTGAATTGAGCAAAAAGGTGAACGACGTTGCTTTCACTGATGCCTGCGTGCACTCCTCTACGGCGGCACGTATTTACGTCGACTCGAACCCCGCCTCAACCCCGGCGCCCAGTTTCACATGCGTGGATGCGGCGTGATTGCACTCTTTGCGGTGCTGGCCAACGTCTCGCCCCCTCCCCCTACCCACCCCATCGACCGGCGCCGGCGTGAGTGTAGGCGTGCTCACTGAATGCAAGCACATGCACTCGATGCCACCGCGCACCCTCCCCTTGTCACTGCTCGGGTAGTGGCGGCGGCAGCGGTAAGAAGAGTATGTATGCGGCGGAGGACACCCGCCAATGCGCGCTCCCGCCCCGCCCCCCCCCCTCGCAGATGAGGCTTCCAACGCCTTCTTCACCGCCCTTCTTCTTCGTGTGCACCGCATCTCCCACTGTCCAGCTGGGTGCGTCTTGGCGTCCGTTGCGCACCGCAGGTCTCCCACCCACCCCTTTCCCTTTCCCTCTCCCTCTCTCGTGCCTCCTCTCGGGCTGAGTGCGTCAGCCGCGCCTTTTTAAATCCAAGCTAATGAGTGCGCATGGGACAGGTGCGGGTGCAGCGATGCCGCTTTCGGTGCCATCGTCCTGGGGCGGCCCAGGGCCTTCCTCGCAAGAAGCCGCCAATGTACGGCCCTCGCTTGCTGTACCAGAGAAACAGTCCGCGGCGGCAGGAGTCACGGATGGCTTTGCGCCAGCGGCAGCGGCAAAGACCTCACACGCCCCTCCGTCACTCCCTACACCTTCCGTGCTTGCCCAACCACAACCACCCTCTGGGGCAGTCCGTCCCACAGATGCAGAGCCTCCCTCTTCCGCTGCGCCCGCGTCGGCCTTTTCAACGTCGGCGAAGTGCAACGCCACACAACGCAAGGTGGCAAAGTTGCTGGACATCACGACGAGTAGCGAAATCAAGGATCTGGCGAGCTACGTGGACAACATCTTGCCAGGCTACTTCTACTCCCTGGGCGACAGTGAAAAGGACGAGTCCAGCAGTGCCGAAGTCGCGGCCGCCAACGGCCACCGATCTACACCGGCCCCGTCGAGTGCGGCATCCAGCCACAGCAATAACAACAAGACCATCACATCAACCGCACTTCGCAGTGCCCTCGACCATCGTACCATCGACGTGCACAAGAGTTTCCTGCAAGAGTTCACGGCCGTCTACCAGAGCTACCAGCGCGTGGCCGCACAGGTCAACGAGCTGCAGTCCAAGTGCTCTAGCTTGGAAGACACGCTGAACACCACCGCGGGCCGCCCCAGCAGAGAGGTGGAGGACTTCTTTTACCAGATTCAGGCCTACCAAGCGGAGCTGCAGCTGGTGCGAAGCCACGACAAGGAGGTGGACGAGTTCCGCAAGCAGCACCACTTCGGCGCCGCTGAGCAGCAGGTACTAGAGGAGGGGGCAGTCGATATGAACTTCCTCAACGTGCTGGAGCGGGCGCGGCAGGTGCACCAGCGCAGCAGCGAGCTCATGCAGTCCCAGGAATACCACCAAGGTGCACTGGCAGTTATGGAGTCCACCTACGGGGCCATCACACGCGCTACGGAGAAGATCGCGCGCCATCTTCTCTCCACCGCTGGCAGCGGTGAGGGCCGCAGCGCTGGCGTCGCCGCGTCCGCTGCAGCAGGCGGTGCCGGGTCGATTGCGGCTGATGTGCCGGAGGTCACGGGCTTCCAGCTGCGGTGTGTGCGCCTCCTCTACGAGGAGAGTCCGTCGCTACACGAGAAGTTTCTCGATGAGGTGGCGCGGCTGCGTCGGGCGTCGGTTCTGCGGCGCTACTTCCACCTCCTCACCACCGGCTCGGCGAACACGTCCACTGGCCTCTACCAGTCCGGAGGTCAGCCCTCCGCGTACGACGGCGGCGTTGGCAGTAGGCACGGTAGCAGCGAGGCAGGGATGGGGGCCCGCCCCCTCGAGGCGGAGCTGAACAACCCCACCTATTTCTTCAGCTCTCTTTGCGCGTGGCTGCACCAGACCATCGCCGAGGAGCAGGACTTTATTCACAACTTCTTTGTAAGCGATGAGCCGGAGGTGGGGCAGGGAGGGCGGCGCAGCCACGCGACGACAGCGGCGCCGTCGTCGGCTTGTCTACAAGCGGGAAGCGACGCTGCACGAGCTGCGCGCGACAAGGCACGGCAGCAGGCGTTGCTCGAGGGCGTGTTCGGAGGGGTGTGCAAGCACATCCGGGCGGCGCTCGACAACGTTCTGGAGCGGCTGGGGCGAACAGCGGCCGTGCTCGGTGCGGCCACATGTAGCTCGGAGGGTGAAGGCAGAGCTAGCGGCTGCGGAAGCATCGCCCTCTCAGGCAGCGCGGATGCCCTCGCCCCGCGCAAGGGCCCACGTGGCCTGACTGGCGGCTTGACACGCTTGTTCATGGCCGCCACTGGTCGCTCGCCCATCGCGGCCTTCCGTGGCGCTGGGCATGACGAATCCAATGCGCTTCTTCAGCGATACGCCGGCGTCACGACCCGCGCGCAGCAAGAAGCCGTGGCCTCATCGATGCTGCGCCCCCCGCTGCAGGGAATCCAGACCTGCGTGACGCTAGTGCAGCTGTTTGAGTACTACACTGCCACAACGTTCGCGCCACTGTTGGGGGAAGACTCGGCGCTTACCCGGCTGATCCGCAAAACCGCTCCTCAGAAAACGCGAGAGCTCTTCCAGCGCCTGCTGCATGTCTTAACCGCGCACCTGTTGGACAGCACAGCGGGCATCATTGGCCGCACCGCGACACTGAGGAGGTTGGCGTCGTCTCACGCGCTAAAGCAGGCGGCTGACGGTGACGACGCACAAGGTGTCTCGCCGCTTGCAGCAGAGCGCCGCGCCGTCACTAAAACTGGCCCATCGACGTTTGTGCTCGACTTCCTCGTCACCTTCACGTACGGCAACGACGCGAACAGCCTCGGTGGCGCGCCCAATGGGTCGGAGAGCGCACTGCTGAACGACAGCGAGAGCGACATTTACATGTCCTTCTCCTCCCTCTCCGCTGCTGCCGCCACGACTCGATTCCGGCAGGCAAACGATGGCCAGCTACTGCATCACAGCGCGCACGACCTCCGGCGCGTTCTATCGCAGCTTATCCTGCCCCCATCCCCAGAGGTGGCGGCGTACTGCGCTGTCGTGCACTCGGTGCTTCAGGACACTGCGCGTCAAGTCGAGCTTCTGGGTGCGATCGCCGAGCAGCAGCGCGCTGCAGTGGCCCAGGGGCACCGCTCGAGTGGCCCGGCCGCAGCCTCAGACGCCGGTGTGGCGGCGCTCGCTACACACACTGAGGTAACGTTTTTTGTGCAGGAGATGCTACAATCGCTGCTGAAGGCCGCGCGCTCGGTGGAGGCGGACGGGCCGCTACGGACGAATCTCGACGACCCGTGTCGTGCGATCGTGGAGTACAATGTGCTTTACCAACTGCGTGACGTGCTTGAACAGCACGCGGCAGTGCTTGGGGTGCTCTTCAAGGGTTCAGACGCACAAGGTCAAGAGGCGGAGCGAACGTTGGACTCTATTCGGATGGAGTGTTCCACCACCATGACCGCTCTGCGTCAGCGCCTTGTGTCCGCGTGGACAACCGCCGTCGAACTCTTCTACTTTCCTGTGTCGACGGAGGCCGTTGTCGCGGCGATGTCGAGCGCCGCGGCCGCGGAAGCCAATGAAAAACGGCTCATCACCGTCAAGAAGGATGTGCGGCGTGTGCTGAAGCAGTTCGTAAACGTGTACAACACCATCGCCTCCTTGGGCCACTTGCCGGAGCCCGTGCCCCTTCTTTTGGCCCTCGCCGGCGGCGACGACGTGTGCGAAGAAGTGCGCCGAAAAGTCACCCTGAGCATCGTGGAAGATGTGTACACGGCGGAGTTCAAGATGCTGTCTTATTTGCCGCCCACCGAGGAGCTCGTAGCGGTGCAAACCGAAATGGCGCCGCAGAATTTGCTCAAGCTGGTCGACTTCAGCTCCTCCGCACCCGCCGCAACGTCGCAGCCCCTTTCGTCGTGAGGCGGCAGTTTTCAGCGACGCAGAGGTCAGTGCGGCGGCGGCGGACAGGAGAGTTTTGTGTGTATGTGTGTGTGTGTGGGGGGGGGGGGCATTCGTCTATCATAGCAGCAGCAGGAAACAGCGTGCAACCACGCAAGCATCGATACCGCTTGTTGTTGGCAGCTGGATGTTGTTGTGATGTGCGTCTTTGTGCCTGCTTGCGGTCCTCTCGGGTGCTGCCTCAAGAAGGCTGTGCGTGTGTGGCTCTGTGCGGCAGGCATCCGCCCCGCTGCCTCTCGTGTGACGCCTGCAATCCCTCACGTCTGTCGTCCTCTACCACGTCGCATCCTCGGGTCTGCGGGCCCCACGTCTCATCTTCGTGCGCACACAACTCGCGTCTACGTGTGCTTCGGTCATGTGCTCCGTCTTGAAATAGCGTCAGCACATGCGAACAACATCACAACGACAGAGCACCGCCGCACGCCGGAGCGCGTGCCGCGGTGGGCTTCCGGCACGGGCTCATTGCCCCCGCCCGTGTGTGTGTGAGTGTGTGTCGTCACGCACTTGCGACCGTGAAAGAGGGAAAGCGTGAGCGCTCAGATCCGTTGTACGTTCTGCTGCTCCTCAAAGGACAGCTGCACATCACACGCGCGGCGGATCAATGCTGGTCAACGGTCTGCCGCCAGTAGCAGCCGGTGCGCGCGTCACTTGCTCTTCCGTTTCTCCCTCTCTCCCAGCCTCCGTCCACTTCACTCCACCGCGGCCCTCGCCATCGCCGCTTTCCTTCCTCCCCCGTCCCCTTTACTGCCATGGCGGTGCCACGGCAGTTGTTTGCGCATCGAATCACAAAAGACCTCACCATTTGAGGAGGGTGTCTTGTCCGACCTCTAGCAGCGCTCACCGCCCCTACACCACCAACGGTCGACTCGGCTGCATGAGCAAGTAAGATACACAGGACGACGATCACGCCAAGGCGCACAGGCATCGAACCCGGCCAGACTTCCTGCGCACTTCCATCTGCTCAGCTTCCAATCACCAACTCCTTTTTGTGGTGTTGCCCCTCCCCCTTCCCTCCCCGTCTGCTCTCGCGCCCACTCGCTTCACGATGTGCCGGCCCCCGTCGCGGCGGGTGCGGCTCGCACCGCTTCCCTTGATGCTGCTAATCCTGCTCGCGTGTGTATCAGTGCTGCCGCGCGCGTTCACGCTGTCCGCCGTCGACCCCGACGCGGGCGCCGATGCTAACGGCAGGAGCAGTCCAGCTTCGGCGAGCGCGGTGGCAGGAGAACACGTGACGGTGTTCATGTGCGCCGGCAGCAGCGACTTCTCCGGTGTGCACGAGCTCGGCGGTCTCATGAAGGCCATGGAGGAGACACAGGTGCTGTCGCTCAAGTACTGCCAGACGGCCCACCTGGGCTACATCCGCCACGCCGACGGGCACGCGGTTCGAAGCCTCGTCGTCACAACGGGCATTAACTACATCAGCTCCACGCTCTGCACGCGGAGCGTTTTGAAGCTGCGCCGCCAACGCGGCTACACCTACGACGCCATGGTATTCATCGGCACCTCCGGCTTCTCACCGATGGTGGGCGGCTGGGACCCGACCAACACGTCGTCGTATGCCGCTTCGAAGGCGAGCGAGCAGGAGGCCATGATGAAGGGCGAGGCCGCCACCGCCGGCGTGGGCGCGGCGCCGCCCGCACTGCCGCTCAAGACGCTGCAACAGGTGCGCGAGGAGCAAGCGGAGGAGGCGCAACTTCGGCAGGCGGCTGTGGACGGCGGCCAGCTCTTCACGCTCCCCACTGCGTCGCAGCTCAACTTCGAGAACGCGCGCACCGGGGAGCAGGTGGACTGGGACGGTTGCTCGCCACGCGTGCCCAGCGCGATCACTCCACTATCTCTCGGAAGCGTGTGCGTGACGTCGACGGCGTACCTGATGGAAACGGGATGCTGCACGGAGCGCGTGCGTCACTCGCAGTGCAGCCGGCCGCACTGCACCAGCTTCCGTAGCGAGCTCGGCAGTGTGACGAAGGTGTTCTTCACCAGCGATGCGCTCGCCAGGAAGATCGAGGCGGCATCGCATCACAAGGCATGGCCGGCGATGCCGGAGATCGTCAAGAAGGGCCAGATGCGCTTCTGGGCCACCAACGAGGCGGTAGAGCCAGTCGGCGAAGGAGCGGATCGCCACCGCGCCGCCCCGTCTGGTCCGTCGTTCGTCACCTGCGCCGAGGCCACCGGTAACACGATCAACACCGGCGCCGAACGTGACTACCTTTGCCGGGAGCACACCACGCAAGCCCTCGACATGGCGCAGTACCGTCTTGCAGAGCTGCAAGACGGCAAGGCAGCCCCGCAGGAGCCGCCTCTCACCACGCAGAATGTGGCGTGTGTGCGGGCCATGGAGTCCATGGGCTTCTTGCATTCCGTGGCGGAAGACAGCACTGCCCGTGACATTCCTGTGGCTGTGGTGCGCGGCGCCGCGAACTACGACATGTACCCCATGAAGAAGGTGTACGTGCCGCCGGCGGTGTGGCGGTCGGCTCTCGTCGCGGGCCGACTGAAAGTGAGCCCGCGCGTGGCCGCTGCGCTGAAGGCGGAGGAGGCCGCCGCAGCGAACGGCGAAGGCGCCTTACGCGAGAGCGCTATCGCCGCGTACACGTGGCACCAGAACGCGCACTTCATGTCCGAGGCTGAGCACCAGGCCTTCGTCAACGCGTCCTTCCACTACGCCGTCGAGACGGCAACTTTCGTGCTCTCCAACTACTTCTTTGGCGGGCGCTGCTTCGCCTCGGCGAGCGGGGCACGTCCTGCGAGATCAACAGAGTGAATGGAGCGAGGGGCCGCGCATGAGGTGACTGCCAGCCCAGCAGTTGATGCTGGGGGCCGGCCGATAGCAGCTGGCGCACCTCCGGCTGTCCTGCCCTGCTTCCCCCAACCCTTTAACCGCTGAGGTGCAGCCGCGCATGTGCTCTCACCTCACCCTTTCTACGTTCCTTATGGCAGCTCCGTGCTGCCCTAACGCACACGCCTACAGGCGCTCAGTCCTGTGACGCTAAACTCCCTAAGCGGCAGCACGAATCAACAAAGCCATCACGGCATGCGGCTCTCGCAGCTGCCCGCTAGTAACAGCCGGTCCACCTCGCGGGTGAGGTGGACAGCCCCCCCCCTCTTCCTCTCCCCCCGCCCACTTTCCCACTGCTGCCCGTCTGTGCGGCCACCACCATCACCCTCCCTCTGTGCCGCCGTCTCTCCTGCCCGTCCCTTCACTCGTCACCGTCCATGAAGACCATCCCGCGTGCGTCGGCCCCACGAGCGCAGGCAAATAAAAGTAGAGCTAAGTCGAATTCGGTAAGCGCGCGCAACCTCCACCCCCTAACCACCATGCACGCGCAGAACCTGTTCAAAGCCGTGGGCGCTCTCCTCGTTGCCTACCTTCTCTTTGTCTACACCAACCGCGACGGCATCGAGCCGCCGCGCCGCGCGGAGGGCTACTACTATGTGGCCAATGAGACACAGCAGCTGCTGGACGAGGCACGAAAGGAGGCGGCGCGCGTGATGGCGGCGCTGACGGCGGCGCAGCAGACGGGCGGGCAGGCGGCCGCCAGCGCGCTCCTGCGGTACGGCGTGGCCCTGAAGGACGGCGACGAGGGCCTTGCGTCCACCATCGAGTATGTGCATCAGTACCAACAGCTGGCGGCTGCGAGCCAGCTGCAGGGCGACGCGCGTGCGGCACCGGCGCAGTCCGAGGTCGCCGAGCACCCGCCAGTGCGCGTGCATGTCTTCCTGGCGGCGGATAACGGCACCTATTCGGGCATGCACGAGCTGTTCTACATCACGGCGGCCATGCGCTACAGCACCCGCCTGCACATCGAGGGATGCCGTTCCGCCCTTTTCGGATTCCTGGAGAAACCTGTACGCGGTCCGCTGATGCATGGCGTGCGCAACCAGCAGCGCGCGGCGAATGAGAGCGCAACGCGTGAAGTGCAGATGGTGCCGGTGCTGGCCGTCACCACGGGCATCTACGTGACGAGATCCGCCACGTGCACGGCCGCCGTGATGGAGCTCCCCATGTTCAGCATACACAGCGTGACACTGATCGGCACGGCGGGCGTGTCGCCGGTGGTGGGCGGCGGCGGCTGGAACCCGCACGTGCCGCCGGCGGAGCTCGCGGGCGAGTCTGTCAAAGCGGCCGAGGCGGCCGCCAACCCTGCGTGCCAGCGTCACTGGGCGCCGGAGTCGGAGAAGGTGGCCATCGGCTCCGTGTGTGTCACGTACGCGTCGCTGGTGCAGGAGTGCGGGTGTTGCGTGGAGGACAACGACCTCTCGTCGCTTTGCTCGCGGCCACGCTGCCGGATGCAGAACTCCACCACCCTCTTCGGCCCTTGCGCCTTCCGCCACCCCGTGTCGTCCTTCGCGGAGCAGATGAAGGGCGCCATGCGTGGCAAGCCCTTCCCCAGTCCCTCGGCTACGGTGCGCGAGGCAATGCAGGTGTTCTGGGAAGCCAACGAAGCGGTCACCGACTACGTCGCGGTCGCCGAGGGCACAAAGACGCGCCAGGGCAAACATGCGCACGCGAGCATCCCCAGCAGCGACGCGCCAGCGACCGCCTCGGAGGTGGTGCGGTCGTACAACCGCCTGGCGCCCACCACGCCTATCCTGCTGAATTGCGCAGAGGTGACGACAAGCCAGATTCTCGCCGGGCCGCGCTCTGACATTCTGTGCCGGCAGTACACCGAGGAAGTGTTTCAGGGTCTGTACGCTGCCAAGGACCTGTCGTGCGTGCAGGCGATGGAGGGGATGGGGGTGTTGCACGTGCTCACGGGCGAGTACCCCACCGTGCCGGTCGCCATCGTGCGCGGCGGCTCCAACTACGACATGTTCCCCCTCTCGCGCCATGTCTACCACCTCAACGGCACAGACACGCGCGGGCGGCGGGAGGAGGGCGACTGGTACGTTGCCTGGGACCAGAAGGAGCACTACGTCAGCGAGGACGAGTTCCACCGCTACACGAAGGCGTCATACCGGTACTCCATTGAGACGGCGAGCGCGGTGGTGCTCAACTACTTCCTCAGCGCGGAGACCGTGCTGCCTGGCATGTGATGCCGAGCTCGTCACGTGCGTGGCATCGAAGCGCATCAGCGCAGGCACGGCTCGCCGCACGTTGACCGCGGCGACTCGCCTCGTTTGCGTGTATGTGTGCCTGCGCGTGTGAGGGTGGCGGAGGGTCTTCTTCCTTACCTCCTTACTTCCCTGATTGTTAGCTAACGTTTTGATCGCGTTCTTCACTGTATGGCCCACGCGCGCCTCGCCGGCGCGCTTGGCTGACCTCTAACAGCGACTGCCTCCGCAGCAAGCATCTATGACTCCCACCCATCCACACATTTACGAAGTCGCTTGCATGAGACACAGCAATGAACCGGGCGGCACGCGTCGCACTCGACATCCGCCACTGACGCCTCCCACACCTCCCTCTGCGCTGAAGCGCACCCGAACCCCCTTCATCATCCCCGAATTTCTCTCTCCAAAATCCCTTTCACGTCTTCCCTGTCCTTCCACCTCCCTCCCGCCATGACCCTCGCGCATGGGTAGTCTGCGTGAAACAAGCCGTCCGCGGCATCCACCTCTCCTTGCTTCGCTGTTCGCCGGCGGTTGGGCCAAGGTACCGGGCGCACAAGAGCCGATTCGCGTGTTGCAAGGGAGCAGCGCCGCGGGCAAGCACAATGGTATTCTACTCCCTCGTGCTGGTGATGAAGCCGCGGCCGCGGAAGTACACGTCGCAGGCGCTGCGCGAGATCGCCGCGAACATCTACAATCATGGCGGGCTAATTCGCAAGCTCTCCAACGAGGGCATCCTGCGCCCCTACAGCCGCTTTCGCGACGCCGACAACACCGCCATCACGTACGCGCGCTACGTCACGCTGCAGTTGGACATGGGCGAGGAGCAGATGAATAAAGTGGAGAAGATCATCCGCGAGCACGCCGACGTGAACATCACACTGCGGCTTAACAACCTGGAGCGGCCGACTGGCGTGAAGCACAACCAGCAGAACGCCGCCGCCTACTTCCCACTGGACACCTTCACGAGGCTGGAGGAGGAGATCAACTGGCCGCCGCAGGTGTCCGGCGACGTGTACGAGCAACTGGACATGAACTGGAAGGAGTTCTCTCGCACGCGCTGGTCCAACTACCTGCGCAACTAGCGGCCGCCGTCCCTCTGACAGCGCTGTGGTACCGCTCGCGTTCCTTATGCCGTGCCATAAGTGTGCGTGTGTGCGAGTATCTCTGCGTTGATTCGTCAATTGACGATTTGAAGGCATCGCCGGTGTCTCCCGTTTTTCTGTTGTCCGCGTCACACTCAAAGAACGATGCAGTCGCTGGGGCTGCGGCGGCTAAGTGCCGAATCCCATGTCGCAGAGGCTCTTCGCACCGACAGCCCTCTGGTCATCGGGGCGAATGAGCATGGCAGCGCCCCTCCCCATCCCTCCCCCTCCCCATCCTCTGTGATGAAGGTCATGATGTCGGACTCTACGCCGCGCATGCCGCTCCCCTTCTACTCTCTCTCTCTCTATGCGTCACCGCTTCATCGTTATTCCTTTCGGGCCTTGCCTGGAACACTGGGGAGGGCACATCTCTGCCGCACACACGCGCACAGCCGGTCCTCCTCCCCCACGCCCCGCTTTTTCTCTTTGGCCTCTCTCTCGGCTCTGCTAGCCCGACTCCGCGAAGGGGCCAGAGACACACGCACACACAGGCACACGGCGCAAGAAGGCTTTGCACAAGCCACGTCAAACATGTCGGCTCGGCCATCCGATGAGCTTGCATGCCTCCACGAGGAGCTGGAGCAGGAAGAGAAGGATCTAGCCGCGTTGGAGGACAACGTCGAGGCTCACGCGGCTCAGCTTGGGTACCTGCACACAGAGTACACGCTCAACAAAACGCGTGTCTGCCACCACTACGAGCCGCGCCTCGAGCCGCTGCGCGTCATCACGTACGCGGCTGCTCAGAAGGAGTCGCTCATCGCTTTCCAGATCGAATGGCTAGAGCGCAAGATAGTGGTGCAGGAGCGCCATTCTCAAGGTGGGCAGTTTATCGAGACCCGCGACATGAAACCGGCAGCGGAGGAGTACCAGAACAAGGCGCGCCAGTCGCTTCTACGCTGCTACGAGCACATCTCCGAGTGCCCGGAAGAAGCGCTGCACATCATCAGTCAGTACGTGTGTCCCCCGGAGGAGGCTATCGCAACGATGGAGCTGGTGATGAAGGTGCGCGGCGAACCCCCCGAGGCCTGCACGTGGGAGGCGTCGCAAGTTCTCTTCAGCTACACATACTTCCACGAGTTCTTCGCTACGCGTAGCGAGGCTTTGTTGAAGACGTGCGACCTCCTCAGCGATGCGCTCATGACCGAGGTGGAGCACTTCTGCGCCGATCCCCACCACAGCGTATCCGCGCTGTGTCGCATTAGCATCCCGATCGGGTGCATGGGAGAGTGGCTGCACTCCATTCGGAATTACTACCGTGTGAAGCTGGTGACGGCGCCGGTATTGCTTTCACAGAGCGCTGACACAGGTCGCATGGCGAAGCAGGCGCAGGCATGGCTGGCTGTGGTAACGCTCGGTGAGGTGAACAATCAAGCGCCGCCGCAGCAGCCGACCACTGCCGCCAAGCATGCCGTCACGGAGGATGCTGAGCTCGGTGCCCTCGTTGCAGCGTACGAGGCAAGCAAAGAAAACCTGCAGCTCTCCACGGAGCCGGTCTCGGTAACGGCAGCCACGGTGCAGAAGTTGCGCCACCGTCTCCACAAACTCCGCGAGAGCGTGCGCGCTGCGGAGGAGGAGCGCATGGCCATAGAGGGCGAGCTGCAGGCGAAGCTCGCTGAAGTTCGAGGCAACTACGATGAGACGATGGTGCCGCTGGAGGATCAGCTCGAAGAGATGACGGAGTGCTTTGTGCAGCGCGCCACACGAAAAGTCGACGTTGCCGCCGCTCCGCCGTCTCCCGTCACCACAGCGGCAAACATCGCCGATAACGCTGCCGCCGTGGCAGCAGCTGGGTAGGCATGTGTGCTGCACGGTATCCTCTGCTGTGTGCAGGTGTGGCTGTGGTTGTGAGATCGTGTTAACAACATATATATATATATATCTTGAACCTAGGGTGTGGCACCCATCGTCGAATTGCCATGGTTGCCTTGCGGCGCGCGCCGACGCCACTGCGCGTGTATGCGGACGGCTCTGCTGGGGTGCTGTGAAGACCCCAAGCGGGAGTCGAGAATCAGTGAAGGTGAGCACCTTGAATATATACGGTCGGTCTCTCCGTAAGTGCGAGGCGGGGCATCGTTTCTCCTAGCGCATCCTTGCTTCTCCGGTGTTACCGTGTCGCTTTCACGTGGATTTTCACATCGCCCAGCAACATCAACGAAGAACACACGAGAGGCGGAAAAGACGAAAGGCGGAGGCGCACGAGGCGTTTCTATGTATCCTGTATGTGTGTACGAAGAGAGAGACGTGCAGGAGGGGTCGGGGTGTGCGGTGCACATGAAGGGAAGGCGAGATCGAGCGAGTGCCATCCCTCTCTGCTGCCGTTCCTCCGACACTCTCGTGCCCACGTCGAGTCGCGCGTGCTGGAGGAGACGCGGACAGGGGCACTCAACGATGTACAGCAGCTTTTTTCCGTTTTTCTCTTTTACTTTTACTTTTCGGTGGTGGCGTTGGTGATGGTGGGAGTGGGAGCGTTGAGGGTGTGTGCGCGTATACAGCACCTCTTCATCCATGCTTATCAACTGACCTCTTCTGTCTCTTGCACGTGCCGGCTGTGTGCGCGTCGTGGGCCTGCAGCTGAGTTCCATGCTTCTTCTTCCTATTGGAAAAAAAATCAAAAATGGCATTCCGTCTGTGCTGTGAGAAAGAGAGACTTGCGAGAAGGGGAGGTGTCGTCACCTTCGAACACGACCAGCGGTGGTGGCCATGCGTGTGAGTGTGTTTGATGAGGTGAAGAGGGGGAGGCGCGGTCTTCGGCAACGCAGCCCGCTTCTCCTGCGTCGCCGTCACCGACGAGCCCCCTCTCTCTCAGACACACGTACATCGCCGGTGATGTGCCGCGCGGCCCACACGCGTGCGCCTGGAGCGAGAGAGAGCAAATGTGGGGGAGGGGTGCAGGCGTGTCGATCTGCCCACCCCCTGCTGCCCCGCATGGTCATTCACGTTTTCTGCCTCTCGTTGGCCATTCTTTGGGAGCAAGGGGGCAGCATTCCACAATGTAGCCTGCCGTGCGGCATGCGCACACACGCACAGACACGTGCCAACGACCGAGCCAGGCCTCTCCCTTCTCCACCTCCCTTCGCATGAGCATCTCACTTACGCCGATACGCCCCCGGGCTCACCACCCCTTCGCCCCATAGACGCGCGCACGCAACCCTACTCGCACACGACAGAGGACAGCGCGGGCAGCAGGTGTGACGGCTCGCTGCCGCTCTGCTCTGCCTTTCTGTTTCTGGTCCTCCTTTTCCGGCCGGCAGTCAGCATGCGGGCAGCGCCGCCGCCACCACCCCAGCGCCCCCCCCTACTTCCACATCATTGCCCTGGCCTGTAGTGTCATCTCTAGCGCTTGCGAATCTCTGCTGCCATTCTTCCTGTTTCTTCAGCGGCCCGCCTACTCCTCGAGATGCACAAAGGTGTGTGCACTTACGCTGAGTTCTCGAGTCACCTCTCCGCCATCGTGGGCCGTCACCCACATGTGACTGACCTGCGGCTGCAGCTTCTACCACCCGCGAGAGGTCCTCGTCCGCCACGAGAGCGCCGCGATGTGCAGAGCAGTGGAACAGCTGTGGAGTCGCGGCCATCCGTGGAAGACAGCGGGTTGGATTTCACAACCCTCTACGCTGTTCTTCTTTCTCGGCGAGACGACGACGGCGGCAACAGCGAAACCGTAGCCGTCTACACGGTGGTTGGGCACGTATCCCACATCTCGCTCAACTGGTGCGCGCAGCTTCAGCGCTCGTTGAGCGTCACCGCCCTTCTCGCAGCCCCGACGCGCAGCCTCGTATGGCACGCCGACGGCTTTCATGAGAGCGAGGTCGGCACCATCCTGGGTCGAGAATGCATGACGGGAGTCTCGTCGTTCGAGGTGCGGCTCTCCCCGTACGTGCCGCCACTGCAGTGGTGCCGCGCAGTGGACGGCGTCTTCGGCTCGCATCACTTCGTTTGTGGCTCCTATACCTGTGGCATCGATGAACCGCGCGACGACAACGACGACAGTGCCGGTGCAGCACACACACGCGAGGCGTGGAAAGAGAGGGATACCCTCCGCACGCCACCCAAGGCGGTGGTCGATGCTGCCGCCACCGACGTGGCGCCGCACACGCCCAGTGCCGGTCCGCCGGTGCGGATGCCGCGTCGAGAAGGCGCGCTCGCAGCCGTGTGGGCCGGCACTCCAGCAGCAGAGGAGACGCCATGCTGCTCTTTCGCTCTCAGCAGCGGACACCTTCCCCTTCGTGTGGCGGGCGTGCTGAACGGCAACATGCCTTTAGACAACGCCACCAGCTCGATACCGGGCACGCGCGTGCTGTGCTTGGTTGCGCTTGATGGCTCGCTTCTCACGGGACGCACGTGTCCGGATTCGCCGTCGCCTTCATGGTCACGGGACCTTTTTGATACTCTATGTGACTTCATCTCCCGCGACGTCATGCCACGTGTCTCGCTCCGACTCATCGACGGCACATGGGCCCGCGCAGAGGCGTCAGAGCACCTGCTCGATGATGTCTGCCAGGTGCGGCAAATGCTAGGAACGAGCTACGTCGTGCAGTACCACTCGGACGCCGCAGCGGCTGCGGCGACACGTGCGCGCAGCATCGTCATGGTGCTGGACCTTTCTGTCCCTCTCCAAAAACTCCTCTCCACCCTTCCTTCGATGCGCACATCCTCGCCATCGCCAGCAACGGATGCCAAGTCGGAGTGGCGGCGGCGTTGCCTGGCGACCCAATTTGCGGAGGCAGTGCAGGATACTATCGGTCAGCTTGTCTCGCAGCACCCCGACGTGTTTGCCTTCACGCGCGAGGCCGCACGGGCGACGGAGAGCGCGCTGGTGCCGCAGCTGTCGCGCGGGCCCACGCACTTCACCCGCGAAATGCTTTGCCGTAGCATCGCGGCGAGCGTTTCTCAGATTTTATCCCTCTCCTCGAACGCCGCCTTTGTTGAGGAGGTGGTGCGGTTGCTGTGGGGATGTGAGACACACGTCGAGGCCACCGACGTCGCCACTGCCACAGAGCGCAGTCGTGAGAGCCTGCGTATCTCGCAGCGGCAGCCAGTGCAGATCCAGCGCCGTATTGAAGAGCGGTTGATGAGTGCCATACCTCCTTGACAGGGCTTGCTGTCGAGTAAAGTACGCCCGCATGAGCATAACGCGCGCGTGGACGATTGCCTGTCCCGATCCTGCTCGGCATCCCTCACCTACGCTGGTTGGAGATGAAGCGAGCGCTGCTTTATTCGCGTGCCTTCGTACGTTTTGTTTAGCTCTGATGCGCACTGCGCCGCCTGCCCCTCCCCCACCACCAAACTTTTCTCTGCTCCGTGCGCTTCGCTTGCTGCTCATGATGTCATGCTGTTGTCGTCGTGGGTGCCAACACGGACGCAGTGCTGCTGGTCATGTTGCTCGCTTCTTTCGCTTTTTCGTCTTCCTGCTGCTGCCCTACACCCCCCCCTCCCCTCCCACCGTCCTCCCCGTTACCCTCGAACCCGATCCACATGGGCAGCGTTGCCATGGATTTAGCAGCAGCCGTCAAGCGGCAATGGGCGGCGGGCGGCAGAGAGGAGCCCGTGCCCTCACCGCCACGCCCCGTCAGGCATGAGCAGCCACCCCCCCTTCCTCCCCCTCCTTTTCCCAGCTTCGCAACACGTTGTTTCGGGTGCAGAATGCTACTGGTCGCCATGCACGTCCTTCCCTCTCCACTCGGCTCTCACCCATTGCCACCCCGCAGCGTCCTCAGCGCCATCACAGACACGCACGCGAAGCTGAGCAAGAGACGGCCCAATACATGGATGCACGGTGCGCCTATACGTGGAGCTCCCTCTCCCTGCAGTCCCTCTCGCCTCCCGTATCATAGCCACGCAGCACCGATCCCATTTCTAGCCAGGAGGTGTGTCAGTGGGCAACCGTGCAATGCAGTCACGCGTGCGCTTGCTGTATCTGGAGTTCATGTATCTCCTCCCTCAGCTCAAGGGCTTCTACAGCCCACAGGGCGCTGCGGCGGCTTCAAAGGCGCCCGCATCTGGCATGGCGACCTCGAAGCCCTTCTACCTCCGTTTACCAGCTAGCCACCCCGCATGTGAGTCACTGCGCAGCGCGCACGTTACGGAGCTGAGCAGTCATCGCCAGGGCAAGCGGCCCGCTGGTGCATCGCCAACGCACGCCACTGCCACAGACGGCGAGGCACCGC
>NC_009418.2:150828-188328 GCF_000002875.2 Leishmania infantum JPCM5
GGGACGTGTACGGCTACTCGGGAAGCGACGCCGAAGCATCAGAGGAGGCAAAGGGCGACGCGAAACGAGAAGAACATGCTGCACGGTCGTAGATGGCACGTGAAATATGCGGCGCGTTGAACGTCGTCTGCGGCTTCGCGCTGTTTCGCAAGTTACTGTTGCGTCTTCCTCTCTTTCCGGCCTCTACATGGTTTCTCGCGTACAGACGGCCGTGCGAACGGCACTGTGGCCTCGCGGCTCCCGTGCACTTGCGCGGTTGTCTGCTGGAGTGCTTGCTCACGTGCCGCATCTTTCAGAGCAGGTGCCTTTCTCCGCTCAGCTCTGGCGCCGCCAACATGCTTCGTTTTTTTTTCTAGGCAGCGCGTGTGTGTGTGTGGGGGGGGGGGGGGTAGATGGAGGTGAGGAGGGGGTCGCCACTCTCTGCGTTCTCTCTCTGTCTTTGTCTTCCGCCCTCACCCCCCCCCACTCCCACTCCATCCTCTACCCACGCTCGCGACTGCATGCAACGCTGTGCAGGGCTTCCTTTTTCGTTTCCTCGAGCGCTGGCTGGCGGTGGCGGCATCAGCTGGTCGGCGCCTTCACCTGCGTCTGCACGGCGGCGTCCGCCTCGCGCGCCTGGCGCTGCTCAACTCCCTATGGCCTTTGACGCATGTCTCCTCGTTGTCCGCGCGCACTGTGGCCGCCGCCTTGGAATGCGCCCCCTTCGCGCACACACGCACTTGTGCACAGAGGCGCTTGCGAGCGTGCTTGTGGCCTCTCGAACCTCCCCCCTACCACACGCGCACGCACACCCTTCTTGTTCTTCCTGCTTCTTTTCAAGGGCGTGCTGGCTACAACGCACTGGAAAAGACACAGCCTGTGGATGTTGTGCATGTGGCCCACTCGCACCTTGTGCGTCGCTGGGTACCCAATACTATCGATCTCTCTTCGCTCTTCCAGCGAAACCCCTCAGCTGCCGCCACCGCGCAAGGTCCGCGGACGCTTCATTATCATGCCAGTCCTTGCACGCTCCTTTCGTGGCACGTTTCATGGCATCGTCGTCTTTCTCCCCTGCACCGCGACACACCACCTGCTAGACACGGATTACCCCCCCCCCAACACGCACACTGACTGCAGCCTGCACTGAAGTCACTTCTTCTCCCTGCGCCTTCTCTGTCTCTCTGCCATCGCGTCTGTACAACGCCGCGCACCTCCACCCGCCATGTCGCCCACACCCGATTAACCATCCGCACAGAGAGTTCACGCGAACCTCCCTCTCCTTCAAGTCCATCTCCCGCCCATCCACCCACCCACCCACCGCAATCATGCCGCCGAAGGCTGGTCAGACGAAGAAGGCCAAGATGGAGGCCGCCAACAAGGGCGCGAAGAAGACCACGAAGAAGTGGAGCAAGGGCCAGTCCCGAGAGGCTCTGCAGAACGCCGTGATGTTCGACAAGGAGACGTACGACAAGCTCCGCAGCGAGGTGCCCAAGTACAAACTCATCACCCCGTCGATCATCTCCGACCGCCTCAAGATCGCCGTCTCCATCGCCGCCGCTGGCCTCAAGCAGCTGTGCCGCGAAAAGCTCATCCGCCTGGTGTCGTGCTCCAGCAAGACCCGCGTGTACACCCGCATCGTGCAGGCCGCCCCGGCTGAGGCGGCTGCCGCCGCTCCGGCTGCCGAGTAGAAAAACAGGAAAGCGAGCGAGTCAGCGAGCGCGATCGGGCATGAGTAGTGGAGGTGCATAGGTGTGGAACGAAGGCGTGGGATGGGCAGAGGTGGAGAGGAGAGAGGTGCGTGATGGGGTAGAACGCCGCCACGGCGCCGGTCCGCATCAGCACCACCACCCACACGTCTCCATCCTCCCACACATTTTCCCTCTGTTACGGATCGCCGCCATGCATGAGGGCGTGCGCGTCTGAGGTTCTTCTCTCGCTCTCCGTGGGCGTCTTCCCCCCCCCGCCAACTACCACCACCCCCGCGCTTCTCTCGAGCTGCGGGCAGCGTGCGTTGCACATGCGCACATGTGGCGAGTCGCGCCAGGGTTGGAGGCAAAGCAAGCGTGTCCTTTCTTTATGTTTTTTTTTGATGTTTTCATGATCATCTGTGTCTTGTGGAGGTGCACCGCCGTGCCCTGGTCGCTGTCCTCTCCGTCCCTCTTTCTCTCTCTGTCTCGCCCACTGCGATCGTCGGAGTGGGGAGGAGGGGAGTGCGTGAGGGGCGTCGAAGGCATGTGCAAGACTCACGTCCACGTCAGGAGATGAGCCATACAAACTCCAGAATAACATGATATACGCACCCGCAGGCATGTCGACCGCCGAGGATGGCATTATCCTTCCAACCCTACCTCTGTCTGCAGCTCGCGCCACCGCGATCCAGGCGCGCATGCAGGGCAAAGGCGCGCATGATGGATTGCCGTCATCCGCATCGCTAGCGTGGCCCTGATGGCATCACCTACGCATATCCCAAACGGGAGAGGACGCATTGCTGACCGTCTTCCGCGGTTCTCAGCCGCACGCGTCTCGTGCACACAGCGAACAGCATCACGGATGGCCCATCTATGGTTGCCCATTTTCCTTCTCCTCTTCCCTTCTCCACCCCCTCCTTCTCCGTCTCGACCCCTCACTTTTCTCAAGAGTTCAGGAGAGCTGTCGCGCACAAGCCCCGGGGGCGGACAGCGACGAGTCGAATACTGTGGCGCTCAGTAGCACAGAAACATCGGTGTGCTTCCCTTTGTCTCCGCTGCCTGCTGCGTCGCACACGCATGCATCAGCAAGCCAGGTGAGCAGTCATTCTTTCATGTAGACTAGGAGTCGTTTGACGGCCGCCACCACAGCCCACGTCGCCGTTCTCCTCCTCCCCCTTCCCCTCCCTCCCCTCTCCTGCACAACACAGAAGGTGAACAGCGGAAAGCACAGCGCACACGTGGGCACCGGCGCGAATACGAGGGACTGGGAAGCGAGATACCAGAGGGAGGAGGTCGTGTGCACACGTCTTTTCTCTGCTCGTGCCGTTGCTCTTCTTGGTGTGCTTGCGTTTGCTTTCCTCTCGCTCGCTCGCCGACGCTCTCCTCTGTGCGTGCGTGTGATTGTGTGCGAGTGTGTGTGTGTGTGTGTGTGTGTGCACAGCACATTGTGCGCATCAGTTTGCCTGCTCCTCTTCCCCCTTCTTTATATTGTCCTGCATAGCTTTCTCCCGGCAGCGGTGGCGGAGTTGTGCGGCTTTGTGGTGTCCGGTGTGCGCCGCGCGAGCACAGCAAGTGTTGCTTGGCCCATTGATTAGTTGGCGCCCCGTGTCTCTCTGCCTCTCTCTCTCTGTTGTTTGTTTTCCGTTCTCCTCACCTCAGCGCGCTCTGCCAACTCTGCAGTGGCAAGCAGCGTCGGCATTGGTCCCCTGCTCCTTCTTTTCCTTGTCCCTTTTACTCTGTCCCTTGTGCGTGCGCGGTTGAGTGTGTGGGTGTGGGTGTGGGAAGGCGCGTGACTTGGCGGACGCACCGACGCCAGACACGCAGCACCCCACGCCGCCATCGTACATACATCTATTCATATATATATATATATGAATAGATGTATCTGTCGATCGTCTTCCTCCCCGACGTGCAACGTAGTGTAGACAACTCTTTTTCTTCTCCTCGCGTTGGCTGCCGCTGCCGTTGTCCTCATCCGCTTGTTGGCTCTGTGTTTCTCCCATTCGATGTGCGCTTGATTTTGTTGTTTGGGCGTACCTACTTGAGTGCTCGTTCCACGTGTGTCTCTGGGTCGGCACGTTCTTCGGGTGGCGCCTTCCTTGAGCTTCTCTGTGCCCCCTGCTCTCGCATCGCCCTCCCCCCCCCCTTCCTTCCTTCCTTCCTTCCTTTCTGCTAACCTCTGGGCAATCTGTGGAAAGCGGCGAGACGGCCTACACTCTATCTATATCTCGGTGAACACCTCTCAGGGGGAGGAGGAGCAGGGCTACCGCCATCGTCCTCACGCGCAGCGTCCGTCTGCCTCGCTTGTGCGTGCGTGTGTATACTTGATCCCCTTTACAGAGCAGGCCTTTCTCATCATCTGCTGAGGGTACTTCGTTGTTGTTCCTAATGAGCGCCGCCACGGATGTGCTGACGATATCGTCGTCACCGTCGCGCACGGAGCCACTTGCGCGCGCCGCAGCCACCATGGCAGGCGATTCTTGCCCCTCCCCCTCAGCGGCAGCGACCGCCGTCACCACTACGGCATCCTTTGCTTCCCCACGCACCCCGAAGAGTACGCCGCCGCCCACGGCAAGCCGCTGTCTTGTTCGGCCGCTCTTACTGCAGCGGCGCCATAGCAGATCCGACGGGCCGCAGCACCAGCAACAGCAGTCCAGCTGTGCCTCAAACCCGTCCTCGGCGAATCTGTGCGAGAGTGAGCAAGAGGGGGCCGGCGGCGTAGAGATACTCCTCGCGAAACAGTACCGGCCCATGCGCGCCATCGTGTCCAGTCGATACGCCGGCACCGCGGCAGGTCAGCAAGAGCGGCGGCAACGGCAAGAGGACGCGGCGGGGACAGCCGTGGACGGCGGCGCCGCCGAGAAGCTCGCGAGCGGTGCGGCGAAGGAGAATGACGGAGCAGGTCACAGCAGCAGCAGCAGCACCACCACCACTGACGGCACCGCCGGGGGGGTTCGATGTATAGCCGTGCAACTTCCCTCAGACCACCACACCGCGGCGGCCCCCAACAGCGCTTCACGTGGCCAAGAAGACAAGAGGCAGGTCGCCAACCGCTCCGTACCAATCAACTCTGCTCGCCCCTGCGGCGAAGCCTTGGTGGCGCCGTCGTCCTCTTCCTACTTCTCTAACCTGTCTGCGAGCACGGCGCACAGCAGCAGCGCGTCGAGCAGCTTCTACGGTGCACCAGCAAGCGTCCCTCGAGCATCCGGCGCCGGTAAAGGGCACGCAGCAGTTGCATCACTTTCCCCGCCTGCACTCCCCGACGGCGTCCCAGCATGCAATGGTGACGGAAACCGCAGCGGCAGCAGCACCGAAGCCAAGGTTGTCCCCCTGCTGCTGCGTACTTGGCTTTCCGCCCACACCATCGGCGAGGAGCTCGGCTCCCCGTCCATCTCGCGCTCCGCCTCGCGAAACCTCGTGCGCGGGCCGTCCCTCACGGTGCCGCAGGCTCCTCTCGGGACACTGCCTCCGAGCGGTGCCACAAGCATGGGCAGCGTCACCCCACTCAGCAGTAACCGGAGCAGTACTCATCCTTCGTTCATGCGGCCGCCAAGCGTAACCCGCTCCGGCGGCGAGCAAGGCAGCATCAAAGTCCCTGGAGGGCTGCGGCAGATAAGCGGCGGCGGCAAAGGCAAAAGCAGCCCGACGGGCGGCATCGCGCATGCCGTTAACGGCCGAGTTTTATGCTCACCGCATGGCGCGCGGCGGCCAGATCTTGGTTCCCGCCGCACCACCTTTCAGCGCAGCACCTCAAACCTCTCGCTGCCCGAGGCCTCTTCAAGCGGCGGCGCGCCGCCGCCGAGTGATCTCGGTGAGTGGTCCAGCGGTGCGGCCGTGAGAAAGGACACCGCCTCGGCGCGGCCGCCGCCGTCGTCAATGCCGAAAGAGATGCACAGCTTCATCCTCAGTCAGTATCGCACCTTGCAGCGCGACGTTCTTTCTCTCCCCGCTCCACAGCAGTCCGTCTACCCTGACGTGACCTCGGTGGACTTCCAGCACATCAAGAGGGCGACCTGTTCGAAGCACTCCAAGGCAGCCAAGAAGGCGCTCAAGGCACAGGAGGAGGTGCGGTTGCGTGCCCTTCAGCAGCAGCACCACGACATGGAGGTGATTCGAAACGGTGGCCGCGAGCATGTTGGGCAGAGCATGAAGAGCAGCGTGGTGCTGGCCGGCTCTCTGTCGAAGCTTCGAGCGCGCACCCGCTCTAGCCTCGGCAGAAGCGCCGCCACGGCGCTCGGTGCGAGTCCGGCGACGTCCCTCGTAATAGGCTCACCAGACGAGTGCAGCGTCACCGCCCTGTACCCCGGAGACGGCTCCGGTCGCGCAACTCCGGAAAAGCATGACGCGGCGCAGTCGCAGACACCAGAGCGGGAGCGGGAAGCCTGGCACGCGTCCAAGGCCTTCATGGCATCGAACGCTCCTGCCGGCGCACAGCGTCACGGGCGGCAGTCGCGCAGCGTCAACAAGAATCGCATGAAAGGCGAGGAGATCGTGATGGCAATCGCCCTCGATAGCGAAGACGAGGAGGATGTCGATGCAAGCACCACGTCGAACGCGGAAACATGGAGGCGATCTCGCGTCGACCAGCCGCACAGGAGCGCGCACGTGAGCTCCACGGCCCTGGGCGAGTTGTCGAGCGACACGGCAACAAAGTGCGCTGGCGAGCGGCTTGTCTCTCAGCCGCAGCGCCGCAGAGGTGCAGCAGCCTCGAAGAGATGTGCAGAGCGCCACGTGCACAGCAGCAGCAGCAGCAGCAGCAGCAGGAATGAGGAGGGCTGCTTCCCATGTAAGCAGCAACGCGGCAGCCGCGTGCGCAGCGCGCCGTCCCCGTCTTCCGCGCTGCCGCTGGAGCTCTGCTCACCGCCGGTCGCCTCGAGGTCGGGGTCGCGGGCATCCTTGTCCGCACACGCACTTGATAGCTCGCACCACCACTCCAATGCCACCACGGCTTTGCTGGCGCACAGCTCTTCAGAAAGCGACGACGGTGAAGACGCGGCGGACGAGTGCTGTCACTGCTGCCCTTGCAAGCGCCCGAAGAACTTCTTCGCCCTCTGCCGCACGAGCAGCCAGAGCGCCGCTTCGCTCGTGTGGCGAGGGGAGAAGCGCAACGTGGCGGCCAGTGCCATGCAAGAGGAGAAGCCGTCGAGCACGGCCATATCACGCGCCAGCCCCGACGACAGCCAATTTGTGGTGGAGGACTTGGAGGACAGCGACGAGGATGAGCCGACGCTCTCCATGCAGAGCTTCCGCCGCGCTAACATACAACGCATACGATGAAAGGGCACGTCATGCCCACATGGCCCCACGTGCGTGTATCACTCTAGCCATCCGGCGTCACCTCCTGCGTATGTGTTTCTGTGTGGGAGGAGGGGAGGGCATGCGCCTATGCATGCGCGCTCCTTCGCCCCACCACGCTCCGTCCCGCCCCTCGTCTCCTCTCGTGGTGCTTCTTCGCGGTACTCCGGTCGGCGTCTGTGTTGCCTTTGCTTTGGGCCCTTCGTGGCACTTCCTTCTTCTGCCCTGTTGTTTTACGCAGTGCGCAGTGGACGTGCGTGCGTGCGTGCATCCATGTTTGTGTGTATGCATGGTGGGGAGAGGGAAGGGGTCGGCAATGTGGACGCTTCTGTGGTCTGAGCGCCTCTCTGTCTCTGTGCTCTCCCTCCCTCAGTCAGTGTGGTACGTTGTCCTCATGCTCTCACTCCACACACAGGCACACGCCTCGAGCTCAGTCTCGCTTGATTTCTCATTGGGTTCTCGCAGTGGTCGTTGCGACGACTCTTCCATGATCATCGTCACGCTCCGTGTGTGTGCGTATAATAGTTTTCTCTGCCTCTCTCTCTGCCACTTGGGCGTGCGTGGTTGTCTGCAGCGGCCGTCCGTCCTTTCCCCCCACCCCACCCTCCCCCTTCTCCCTACGGGCCGCATGACGTCGTGGTGAGTCGAGCGCCGTTTTCTGTGGTGGTGGTGGTGTGCTGCTCTCGCCGCGCTGTTGGGTTGGCTGGCTGGTGGGGTGGGAGGCGCGGGCAACGTAAGATTTTGTAGAAGGTCAGCGTGAAGCTGCGCCTGCTGCCCCTGTAGCGTTGGATGCGCGCCGACATGTATTCCGTGGAAGGGTACGTCTGCGTTGATGTGGTCGTGCTTCGCAGCGGCCTTGCCAACGCGAACGGAAGAGAAGCGCAAGCGTGGGGAGACGCACATCGGCGCGGTCGCGTCTCTCTCAAGGGGTCCACGCTTTCTTGCATGGCAGCAGACAGATTACGCCAAAGGAGGCAATGCCTGTGACTGAGGCGCAGAAGCCACAAAACATAATCGAACGAAAACGTCGATCGAGAGCGTGGCACGAGTGGCACAGATGACGCTCATGCACACTCTCACATGCGTCCGCCGCCGGCGAGTCCACGAGCCCGCGCCACTTTCCTTTGCCTCCCCCTAGCAGTCATGCACCCCGTCCCTGAGCAGCGGCCCATGATTGTGTTGAAAAGCAACAAGGAGACGCTGCCAGGCGAGTCGTCATGGCATCACCAACGGTCAAGTCTCGCTCAAGCAGCTGTCTCCCAGGAGTTCTCGGAGAGAGGGTAAGCAAGGCTCCTGACGACTCTCATGCTGCCCCGCATCCCATCTCCCCCACCCCATCACCGACGAGCGCAAGGGCCTTGTGCTAGAATAGCCGCGGCATCCCTCTCGCTCGCCTACTCACCGCCCTCTCCACCTCCCTCCTCCTCTTCTCCACACCCTACGCACACTCACATGCACCGCCGCTGCAGTTAACGAGACATCATAACGTCCGCGAGGCGAGGGGAGGCACACACACAACGCGCATCAAGCGTGCCAGACCTCATTCTTTCTTCCACCCCCCTCCCTCCTCCTTCTCCATCCACCTCCCTGTCTCCGCTCGGCCCCTCTTGCCTTCCGTCCTCCCCACCACCCCTCTATACCCCTTTGGCGGCCCGCCGCGCAACAGTGCCCGTCTGCCAGCCTGTGTCAGGGGAGGGTGCAGCACCGTGCTCCCACTTCTCCGACCTCAGCCCCGCCCCACATACAGCCCTTCGCGATGCGTGGCGCACACGTGCGCACGTGTGCGCGCCTCACAGCGCTGGTGGGTGTCGCCGCCCTCTTCCTTCTCGCCACCCAAGGGCCTGTGGCAGCCGCTGTCGGTTTAACGACCGATCCGGTGCAGCCGCTGCTCGACGTCCCATTCTTCGCTACCGGCACGGACCTGAGTATGGGCAGCAGACTGTTCGCCTCCTCGGATGCGCGCTGCACCAAGAGTGTCACGACTGCGTGCTCAGTGAAGAGCGAGGTGAGCGGCAGCAGCTTCAGGAATGGGACATGCGTCTTCACGGTGAGCAGTGCGGCGCTGGGGGTGACGCTGGACACCCCTCGGACCTCGGTGCCACTTGCCCACTGGTGCGTCGGGAGCCCCGGCTCCGCGCAGCGGGTGGCCACGCTGCAGATGCACAAGATGGAGGTGACGCCCGAATACGTCCTCAACGGCGAAGAATCCGCTCTGAACTTTGGCAGCGCTGTGCCGGTGGGAACCACGCTGGGATTTTACGCTGACAGCCAATGCCAGCTTCTGCTCACGGGAGCCGGTCCGTTTGTGATAACCAACGAGCGCACGGTGAGGTTTACGATAATGCCTTCCTCGTCCCCCCTTTTCATGTGCGCCTCCACCATCACTGTGAACGGATCCGAAACCCCGACGAAGCTGGTCAATGCAGTGGCACTTGCAACACCCTACACGGTCGATCCCGCCACGGGCGTGCGCCACCAAACCGTCGTCGTCTCGAGCTCGACACAGCCCTACGCACAGTTTTACCTCTCCACGATGGCACACTGCACGGACTCGCATCCAGCATACCAAAGCACGACTGCCAGCGAAATGGCTATGAAAGTCAGCGTGTCTCGTGGCGCGTACTTCTTCTGCGGCTCACGCGATTTTGGTGAAAACGGACTTTACATCCCCGCCAGCAACACGTTCACCGTCTTGGAGTACGACGTGGTGCCGCACACGCTGTACGTGGACAAGGCGACCGTCATGTCCTTCGCCCTCGACGCGGCTCCGGTGCAGAGTACGCTCGAAGCCGTCCTCTCCACCTCCGATGACTGCAGCGCCGCCAGCAGCTGGCAGAGCAGCTGGAGCAGCACGATGCGGTGGACAGCAAATCAGTTGGGTGTCTACTACGCCTGCGTTCGCAGGAAGCACGCCGCCGCCACCGCCGGCTACGCGAACATCATCATCGCGACAAATCTGCCCACCACCACCTTCTCCCCCGCAGCCCCCGTCCGCGGCGTGTCCATGCGCGCCACCCTCACCCACGTCAATGCGACCAACGCCTTCTTCGTGGTCGGACTTTTCGACTCGCAAGATTGCACAACGCTGCTCGTGCGGGGCATCGCCAGCCCGTCCACCAGCGCCACCGCCAGCCTCGCGGTGCCGCTCAGCGCCCGAGATACGCTGTACTTGTGTGTGTCGAACCCGCTGGAAGCCGAGCCCACCGCGCAGGACGTATCCGTGCGCTTCCACAAGCTGCATGCGCTCACCCCGCAGCCGTTTGCACTGGAGTACGCCCCGCTGCGCGTCGGCGCGCTGTCGACCATCACGCTGGACGGCACGGTGTTCCTGGCCAAGGGCACGACGGTGGCGCTGGTCCGCGCAGACGCCCGCAAGGAACAGTGCGGCGCCACCGACATCCCGACGTTCAATGTCTTCGGCGCCGCGTTCGCGCTAGGCCCCGTCACCTTCCCCGAGGCCGGCGACTGGGACGTGTGCGTGCGCGAGCCCGGCGCCAGCTACGTCGCCGTGCACCGCGTCACCGTGTACGGCAAGGCGACCGTGGAGCCACCGGGCATCGTCGCCGGCGTCGAGGGTACCATCGCCGTGAGCGGCCTCCCCCCCAACGCTGTCGTGTTCGTCACGAGCGCCGCTGAGTGCGGCAATGAAGCAGCTGTTCTGGGCAGAGCCACCGCCAGCGGCGAGGGCGCCGCCAAAATCACGCTCATGTATGACAGTGTTGGCACGCTGCTGCTGTGCTCCTACTACCCGGCCACGGCGCCGCAGCCGGTGTTGCAGGCCGCGGGGAACGTGCGCACCGCCAACCCGCGCGTCGCGCCGGCAGTCGTGGCGCTCACGGCGCAGAAAGACAACCCGCAGGTGCTTCGCTTCGTGGCGCCTGGCGCGGCAGTGCTGAAGGGCCACGCCGCCTACCTGCTGCCCGGTGAGTCAGCGTGCCCCAGCGGCTCTCACGTTCCAGGCGCCGCCACCGCGCTGCCCGCGCTGCAGGTCGCCGCCGGCAGCGACACGCCGCACGCGACCCTCGAGCTCCGCGCCGCCATGGTCGGCACGCGCTACCTCGCCTGCGTTAACACCAACGGCCGCTTCGTCGCCGCCGGCAACGTCACCGTGGTGTTGTCCGCGCCACGGCTCGAGTCCGATCCCGCGCCGCTCGCCGCCGGGCTGCCCGCCAGCATCCGTCTCCCCAGCACCTACACAAGCGCCGCGCAGGTGGACACCTACGCCATCGTCCGCGGCGACGCCGACTGCACCGCCGATCTCAGCACGCTCTCCGTGCTCGCCCGCGGCACCATCGACTCTCGCACCGGCGCCGCCACGCCCTTCCTCGTGCCACGAGACGCCGCGTCGCCCGGCCGTCTGCGCGTATGCGTTGCGCCGCGGTACAGCCTCCTCGACGGCGCCGGCGGCATCGGCTACGCCGCAGCCGGCGAGCTCGACGTGGCCGCCTTCGCACCGCTCAGCGCCTACGCGCAGCTCGGGCGGCCCGCCAGCAGCGTCGCCGGCCGGCCCGTGCACACCGCCGCCGCACAGTACCTTGTGCGCTGCGGGACAGCCCCGGACGACTGCAGGGCCAGCACCGCGTGCGTGGTAGTCAGCAAGCGTTACAGCGTCGGCGGCGCCACGCTGGGCGACCTGGACGCGCCGCGCGGCAACTACCTGCTGTGCCAGAGCGTCACCGTTGACGGCGTCACAGGCACCGTTGCAGCCGACGCCATCGTGAGCGTCGTGGATGCCTTCGTCATGTCCGTAGACGCCGACCTCGCGCAGATACGCGCCTACGTGCCCTTCGGCGCCACCATCACAGGCGGCCCCATGGGTACCTCCTTCTACTCAGTTGCCGTGCAGCCCGCTACCGTGCCCTGCAGCGTTGCGGTCAGCGAGTCACAGACCTTCGTCTCGAGCGAGAGCTTCGTCATCATCAACATCAGTGCCACCGAGCCGCAGACGGACGTCCACTTCTGCGTCGGGCCCACCACCACGAGCAGCCGCACCGAGGTGACGCGCGCCACGCTGCACCACTACATGAGCCCGGCCTGCATCTTCGCTGACACGCCCACCACCATCACCCTGCCCACGCGCAGCGCAGGCACCTCCGCGCTTCTCTCGTCCTCACGCAGCGCCCCCGTCGCCGTTAAGGGCGGGGAGAAGAAGCCCTTGAGCGGCAGCCGGGTCAGCTTCACCATCGACGGCTGCGGCGACAACGAGGCCGTCACGGAGCTCTTCTACCACGAGTTCAACGACGGCTGGTCGGTGGTACGCGGGCGCATGCTGCTGATACGCAACGGCACCTGCAAAGGCGGCGCGAGTCCGCCCAGCATCCGCACCGTGTACGCAGCGCCGGGCGCGCCCATCAGCGACGCCGGCGTCGACACGCGGTTCCTGGCCGTATCCGGCGTCGGCATCAGCTCCGGAGACATGTCGCTGCCGGGCATCGGCGTCCTGGCCACGGGCTACGTGCCGGCCGTGGACGAGGATGCCGCCTTCCACGTGTGGGCGCACCCCATCGGCAACCCGGACTCCCTCTTCACAACCGCCGCGGCAACGCTGCGGGTGCGCAACTGGGTTGTCACGCCGACACACGCGCTCAGCCGCTACAACGCCACCATTGGCGCGGCGCCGCTCACGCTGCTGCACATCAGCGACGCGACACCGTCGGAGGGCACCTTCTTCAGCCAGTCGCAGCGCTGTGACGGCAGCCTCGGCGACGCCGCGGACATGGGCACGCCGACGCAGGCCGCCGTCTACAGCGCCACGGGCGTGAGCGGGCAGGTGTATGTGTGCACTCTTCACCTGCAGACCGGCGCGCCGCTGGCCGTGGCGAAGTTCACGTCGCTGCTGCTGCCGCAGGTGCTGCACGCGTCGCCCGCCGTCGTGCGGGGCGCCACCTACGCCGCCACGCTGCAGACCGAGGGCTACGCGCTGCAGAAGACCAGCACGTTCCTCTCCAGCAACCTCTGCGCCGGGCCGTTGCCGCTGCAGTCGAATGCGGTGTCGACGGCCAGCGTCCTATGGGTGTCCTTCCTCGCGGAAAGCATTGCACAGGACGTCAAGAGTGTGAGCTTGTGCGTGTTGACGCCGGCCGGCACCGGCGTCGCAATCGCCAACGTGCCGGTGGCGCCCGGCACCATGTGGCCCACGCAATTCGCGGTCGGCACCGCCGCCGCCACCATCTTCGTGCCGTTGTCGCCGCACACCACCTTCCAGCTGAGCGCCACCGCCACCACCTGCATCGACGTCGGTGGCATGCCCACCTTCACCACCGACGCCGACGGCTACGCCGCGCTATCGCTGCTGCGCGCCAGCGGCGACGCCCTGCCGCTGGGCCGCTACGCCGTGTGCGCTGTCCCGCCCATGCGGGCGGCGGTGGCGGCAGCGTCGCCGCTCGAGACCATCGAGGTGGTGCCGGCGGCGCACTTCAGCGTGCACGGCACCGTCTTCGTTGTCGACGTGCCCAGTCGCATGGAACTGCAGCAGGACCTGCGCGCCGCCGACCTCATCGCCGGCTTCAGCACAACCGCCGCCTGCAGCCCCGTCACCACCGACCACGGCACCTGGGCAGCGCTGTCTAGCACCGCGATCGAGGTGCGCGCGACAGTGGCGAGGAGAAGTGGCGTGTTTCTGTGCGCACAGGTGCCCGGGAACGGCTCCGTCGTCGCGCTGCCGCACGCGCTGGCGTCGCCGAGCCGCATCGAGTTCCTGCAGCTGGCCATGAAACTGCCGGACGGCAGCTGGGACACGTGCACCGACTACTTGGTGGACCAGTGCCGCCCGCCCGGCAGCGCTGGCAGCGCGGCGGCGGACATGCTAACCGTGGTGCACGGCGACTGCTGCAGCTACGCGGCGCAGGCGCAGGCCGTGGGCAGCGCCAGCATGGCCAGCGGCACGTGCCGGCTGCGGCTGGACGCGGCAAAGGTGGCGGCGTACGCCGTCGGCACGAACTTCAGCGTGTGCGCCTGGAACCCCGAGAACAGCTCCACCTGCGCGACGCTGCACAGGGTGACAGTGACTAGGAACTGCAAGCCGACCAACGTCGGCCGTGGCTCCAGGCTGAGCAGCGGCGCGGTGGCCGGCATCGCGGTGGGGTGCATGGTATGTGGTGCCGCGCTACTGGCGCTCGTCATGTGGCTCCTGTGGTGCCAGCGCTATGCGTGCGCGAAGAGCAGCAGCGCGCAGAGCGACGAGGAGAGGCCTTCCTTTAGTGAACTGACCGAAACAGAGAGTGCCAGGGAGGAACGGCAGCGGCATGAGCTGCTGTGGAAGCTCCTTGAGAACACGGCAAAGGATGTGATGCTCTCGGCACAGGGCGGCGGCAAAGAAGTGGCGCCGGCGAAGGGGCACACGGCCACATCGCCGCTGCCGAGCTCGATGAGGAGGACCCGAGACATGGAGGTGCTTCAGGATGGGACGCCAAACTGCATGGACGGGTGGCCGGACGTCATCAGCAAGTATTACAGCTTCCTGGACGGCTCCGACTTCGACTACGAGACGGTGTCGCAAATCCCTGGCGAGGGCGAGCCCAGCGGAATGGACGAGGAGCTCGAGGCAATGCTGGCCGTGCCGCGCGCGAGTGCTCTGTCGGAGGAGCTCGAGGCGAAGCGGCAGGCGGAGTTGCGCGCCGTGGCGGACCGAAACGCGAAGTTGTTGGCGCTGTGGGAAGAGAGGCACCGTATGAAGGAGGAGGACCCCATCAAGCTGAAGATGGTTGTCCTGCAGGAACGGGAGGAGTGGGCGAGGACGGCGTTGGAGGGCCGCCGCCGTCGCGCACACTACAACCTCACGGTGCTGTTCAAATCCAGCCTGGATTACTGCAACGCGCTGTCGAAGAAGAGGCGCAGCGAGCGGTCAGAGTTGCCGTCCGATGAAAGCGAGCTGCTGTCAGTGGGGTCGTGGGACGTGGCGCCGCTGGAGCCGCTAGACTATAGGTTTGGCAGCTGCGTGGGCGCTCCATTTGTGTCAACAGAGTTCTCTGCCTCCGTCTTCTCTCTCACTGCGGGCTGTGAGCGCAGCGTCGGCGTCAGCTCCGCCCTCCGGCGGCCGCAACCTCCCCCGACAGAGACGCAGCCTTTCGCTTGTTTGCGCGTTGACCTGTATCGCAGGCGGCGCTTCCTGGAGTTTCCGTTCGTGACCAACTCGCCCGAGACGCTCATCGCGTACGACAAGAACGTTCCCGTGCCTGTATTCGTGCGGGGTCTGACGTTGATAGACCTTCAGGCCTTCCACCCAGCGCATCGCTGGCTTGTCGACCCGCCCAAGCCCTCCGGCAGCGCCGACCACTTGCACGACAAGAAGGGAACGTGGGCGTTCATGGCGCCCGACTCCACGGTGCCCTTTGTGCGCCGCTACTTGATACTGTTCAAGAAGGAGTTTGGTGCTCGGGAAAGGATATTGGAGGCAGACGCGGCTTTCTGGTCGCACCTGTTCTGGGAGAAGCGGAATGTGCCAGTCTTCTCCGCCATGGAGGAGGTGGAACCGGTGTACGACTCCCACAGCTCTCGCTCCTTCTGCGCCTCCTCTCTCGAGCACCGCAATCTCAGCAGCTGCGAGAGCGACAGCGATCACGGCGGCGTCGCGAACCACGGTAAGCGGCACCTGCAGCCAGCCGAAGACTTGTGGGCGAAGGAGCAGGCGGCGCCCGAGTCCATTGTGGAGCAGCGCCGCGTGGAGCAGGAGTTGGCGGCCCTGACCGTAGCCAAAGACATGAGCAAGGAAGAAAAGAAGAAAATTGCAGCCGCGCAGACGGCCTTTCGGGCGGCGCAATCAGCAGAGAGGAAAGCCCGTGTCGCGCAGAAGAAGGCGGAGGTGGCACGTCGGAAGGCAGAGGCGGCGAGCCAGGATGCCAAGACTGCCAAAGCAGGCTTCGAGAGTCGGAGCCTGTCGAGGACGCGGCAGACCAGCTCGACCACGGTCGAGGAGTTGATGGGGCAGGAGTTGCAGCACATTGAGGAGCTCCGGCGGCTAGGGCTGCTGTAGGCGCGGAGTCTGTGGACAGCAATGGCAAGAAGGCTTCCACGGCAGTCAAACTTCAGGTAGCTGTCATCGGCGACGGTGACGTGAAAGCCGACTCTTGTGATGTCTCCATCCGCAAACCTCGTGCACCTCCACCCCTCCTTTGCGTTCACGCAGGTGTCCTGTCTTCCCCAGGGGTTGTGTGCCGTGCAAGTCGGCCTCCTCCTCCTCCTCCAACTGCCTGCCTCTACCCTTTCCTTCTCGTATTTGTTTTTGCTCCCGCGCACTAGCGCCGCCCTTTCGATCATGATGCGGTGTCATGTTCTCGTGCGTGTGCGTGTGCGTGTGCGTTCAGTCGTGTCCTGACCTGGTGCTCTCTGTGATTCGTTTATTTGGTTGGTTGGTCGGTTGGTTGATTATGTGATGCGCGCGGCGTCTCCTTTACTGGTCTCGTGCATGCGTACCTGCGTGTGTTTTGTGTTCGCTGCTCACTGCGTTTTGCTGTCCTGTTTCGCTTCTCTTGGATGTCCCCCTCACCCATGCGCGCCCTGACGCACGAGAGCGCTCGCTCTTCTTGTTTGGTCGCTGTTTTGTATGTTTCTGTTCCGTCTCTCACGTCCATCCTGCACACCTCGTGCTTCCCCTCCTCATCATCCGCTACTACGGTTTTGCGCGTCTGTCTGTCTCTCGTCCTCTCCTCTCCGAGTCACACCTGCGAGACAGCGCCGACCCACTCCGCATCCTTTTTTTTTCCTTTCTTTGCTGCTGTGTGACGAGTCCGTCTGCTGATGCCACGTGTGAGACGACGCCAAGGCTAGAAGTACGCGCTCCTGTTATCTCGTGCGCACAGGCACGCACCTCATCACACGCTCTGCCCTTCTGCAGAACTCTACCTCACCTCTCCCTCCGTCACGCGTCACGCGTTCGAGCCCCGTTCGCAGACGCTGGTAGGATAGGGAGGGGAGTCGATGCCGCAGCAGCCCACCACCACCACCTACAAAAGCGGTAAAGCACGTTGTGGACGCCTGGCGCTTGCTATTCATTGCCATCGTACCGCCCTCGTATGGCTCATGTACGTGTCCTTGTGTGTGTGTGTGTGTGTCTGTGTGCCTGTTGTATTCTTCAGATTGCTATTCTTGTTCGGTCACTTACGCTTCATTCTTCTTGCCTCCGCCGCCGCTGCTGCTGCTGTTGCTCGTTTGAATGGTGCCTAGTCGGCGCTCGATGTCTGTCTGTTTGCCTGCGCGTGTTGGCGTGCATGATCTCTTTCTCTCTCTGATGACCTCTTCTTAGTTTTCCCCTTCCTCACGCGGCACTCGACACTCCCTTTATTTTTGTTTTCACTCTCAGTCTGGCTGTTGTGCACCTCCTCATCACTCCTCCTCTCCCTATCGGTTTGCTTTCAGTGCTTCTTTCTTGTCTGTATGTGTCAACGTGCCCGTGAGTGTGTGTATCCGTTCTTTTCTCCAGTTTTCATTTTGCGGGCCACCCTCCCATCCACCCATCCATCCGCAGGGCCCACTCGCACACCCCCCTCCCTTCCCACGTCATCTCTTCTCGTTTTCTTTTTACCCCCGCCGCTGCTTGCTTCCTCCGCCCTTCTTCGCCCTCCTCTGCCGTCGTCTTCTCGGCTTGGTGGCTCTCCTTGTTTTTGTTGTTCATCCTCGTCTTCCCTGCCATGCTGCGTGGGCGCGTCGCCACATAAAGGCAGTGTCGCGAAGGCCACACTTATCTGCTCGCATGATATGACCGGCAAGGGCACAGGGATGCGGAGGAGCTGGGCAGAGCGCCGCAGCACCTTGAATCCCTCCCTTGCTAGACCAGCATCAGCGCCATACCCAGCTGCTTGCGTGAGCTCCGTCACTCTCCTTCTATTCTGTCTGTTGATTCTCTTCGCATCGTTCGTTGTTGCTGTTGTTGTCAGGCATTGAATGTCCGCTTTCGGTTTGAATCACGCGCGCGCATCCGTTTCTCTCTCTCTGTGTGTGTGTGTGTGTGTGTGTGTGTGTGTCGGAGGAGGAGGAGGAGGTCGGGGCTGACGGTGTGCGCGTGTGGAGAGGGTGGACGGAGAGTGAGATGGGCTTCATGTTTTGTGTCACATTCGTTGATGTTGTTTCTTTGCCCACATTCTACTGTTAGCTCATCCAATTACTTTCTCCCGACGCGCCTCTCTCGCACACGCTCGCGCACATGTGCATGCGAGGAGGCCTGCTGATGACCGGCGTTTCTGTTTTCTTGTTTTGTTCTATCTTGATCACGTGCTTTCCTCTCTGTTCCTGCTTCATTCGTTCTTTTCTGGAATGCCTTCTCTCTATCGCTGCCCCACCTCACCCCCACTCCCACTCCTCTCCATCGATTCCAGCGACGTCACCTCTTGTGTAGATACGCAAGCGTTTACGCGCGCCTACGCGAAGGTGGCTGTACCCCTGTTGGTGGTCGTGGTGGCGGGGAGGAGGGGGTGGAGGGTGTGCGCCTCTTCCCGTTTTCTGTTCCCTTTTTGCCGTGGATGTTGCCGGCCCTTTTCACTCATTTTACCCGTTGCCTTTTTCTCTTGTGCTGTGTTGCTGCCTGCAGCTGCTATGTGGAGGTATGTGGCGGCGGCGGCAGCGGGGAGTTTTGCAGTTGGGTGCGCGCAGGTTCATGCATCCGCCCTCCCTCGTGATAGCCCTTCTTAGTCGTTTTTACAACCTCCTCCCCCTCTCTGCCTCCCCCCCCTTATTGTCTGCCTCTTGCCAACGGTGGCTGTTTGCCGGCACCTCTGTATGTGCATATGTATATATATGTGTGTGTGTGTGAATATCCATCTCTCCTCATGGTGACTATGCCTCGCATACACCTGGGCAACACCGCTGCGACGACAGAGTTTGCATCTGCATGGGCGGCCACGTTTATGCGTGCGTGCCTGTGTGGCTTCGTGCAGCCGGTGGAGCCGCAGGTCAAGCTGGAAAGAGGGGGGTCATCGAGAAGGCTGGAGGGGCGATGGAAGTGTCACACTCGGAGCAACAGCAGAACCGGCGGCCGCCGTGGAGCAGGTGAGCGAAGAGATGGAGAGGCTGGGCTAAAGCGAGTGGTAGGAAGGCCCCTGTGTCCGCTAGCGATGACGTGCACGGGTGTCGTGCCTTCCTCTGTGGAGGCCGGCAGTGCTATGTGTCTCCCAATATCTGGCCCTCTCTGAGCACTCTTCGGGCCTCTGCGCCGTTGTCACGGCGTGGTAGCTATGCCACAGGCACGGCCGGCAACGGCAGAGAGACAGAGAGAGAGACGAACGCATATGCATCCCCGTGCACGCATCTGCTTTTCATGCATACCCTATCGTCTATTTTTTTTTTCTCATCAGAACTCATCGGCATGCGTTGATGCGTGTCCTCTAACGCCGTAAAACAAATGCCCCCCCCCCCACACACACACACGCACACCCTTATCTCTCTCTCTCCTCCCTCCTCACGTGTACGCGTATGTGTGTACGTGTGTGCGGAGGAGGGAGAGAGGGGGGGCTCTTCCACGCTGTTGCCTTTGCCTGCTTTGTGTTGTACTCGTCTTTGTTCTCGTCTGGCCTCCGCGCGTGTGCGCGTGATGTCTGAAACGGCGTTTTGTTTTGTTTTGTGTGTGTGTGTGTGTTGGTGTTGGTGTCCGTGCCGGCGCACCAGCACGCTGCCTTCCTGCGTCTGTCCATCTCTCGCCTCTTCGTTAGTGGCCCTGTGCTGGCGTAGCTTCTCCTCCTCTCTCGTGGATGGATGGCGATTGGAGGCGGTGATGATTTTGTTTGTGTATTTTCTTGCTTGGATGGGTTGGGTCAGTTCAGGACACCAACGAATGGAACGGGAAAAAAAAACGAAACGAGCAAGTGGCAACTAGCGAGTCTTCTAGCGAAGCGCTCGAGCAAGCGGTAGAGAGGTGGAGGCCGCTTACTCCTCCGCCGACCATATTTGTGAAGGGTTGCGAGTGCCCTGGAGCCGCACGCATACGCATGACTTGCTCGAAATCTTGCTGTCTGTGGCGGAGTCTGTGCGTTTCACGGAAGCCGTGGAGGCGAAGTGCAGGAGAGCTGGTAGCTCGAAAGAAACACACACACACACGGCCTCCCACCTCTGCTGCTGCTGACCTCTCTCCATCCGTCTCTCTCTAGCTCTTGTGCACACCTCTCCTCCCGTTTCTCTGCCCTTGTCTACGTTGCGTGTACCTGTGTGTTTGTCTGCCGCATCGCAATGCATGCCGAGAAGGTACATTTTCGTGACGTCTCGAAAAGCGTTTGCATGTGTGCACACGACGCGTTGCAGCTGCGGCAAGCCACGGAACACGTAGAGGCAAGGTCAGCGAGCACAGAAAAACAAAGGCCACGGCGGTAGCGATCGCACGCGCGGAAACACGTCACGGTCCCCTGTTCCCCCATCCCCCCATCTCCCCATCTCCCCCCCCACACACACACACACTCCTGCCCGCCATCTGTGCGGCATATACACAGAGGAAGCGAGCAATCGCGCGCTGCGCGTCCGGCTTGTCGTGGAACGCCACGAGACAAGCGCACACACCACCACTACCGCTCGTCTCCTCACATATACGAGCACCACTCTTGAGCTCCCTCTTGATCACCAGTCCACCACCGGTGCGGCAGTGCCGCTCATACGACGTTTGGAGGGTGAACAACCTAGATCTTAGACGTCGGCACCGCGTGAGGTTTGTCCTCCAGATACCCAATGTCGTACAGCGCGTATCAAGTGGCGGGCCCTGCCGACCCGTTCCGTCCCACGCTGGAGATGTGCTTCCGCGGGCATCGTCAAGGTGTGTGCAGTGTCGGCTTCCAACCGGCGCTGTCGCCGTCTCCGCTCATTCCCAAGGTCGTGTCCGGCGGTGCCGACGGCGCGGTCATGTTGTGGGACGCAAAGGCCACCACCCGCACAATGCGATTCATGGGGCATCGCGGACCGGTGCTTGCTGTTGCCTGCAGCCCGCGCGCAAATCTGCTGGCGAGCGGCGGCCATGATGGATACGTGCGGCTCTGGATCCCCAACACGCGACGGACAACGGCGACGTACGGCCTCCACGCCGAGTCGGCCGACGACCGCAACTCATGCGGCTGGCGCGGTCACACCGGCGCTACCCGCGCCGTCGTCTTTGCCCAAGACGGCTCTGACTACCTCTACACCGCGGGCAATGACAAGGCGGTGAAGTGCTGGGACCTCAATTACGCCTCGAGCAGCCAGCACATCGGCGTCGGCCCGGGCAACAAATTCGTTGGCAGTTTCGCGGCACAATCGTCTACGGGGCAGCACGGCACTGGGCACATGAACTGGGTGCGCACGGTGGCTGTGCAGAGCGCCTACACATCCTCTAGCTTCTTTCACTACATCGCCAGCGGTGGTGACGATCACGCCATTTGCGTGTGGGACACGCGCACTCGCGCCCCAGTGCACGCTCTGTTTGACTGCAGCGCCAGCGTGCATTCCCTGAGCTTTCACCCCGACGGCTACGTGTTGGCGAGCGGCGATGCCAGCGGCGCCGTGAATCTCTTTGACCTACGGCACACCTCATCCTCGTCATCCGCCGCCAACAGCTGGGGCGGTGCACCAGCGCAGCGGCGCTTCTCCAGCCTCCTTCAGCACTACAGAGGCGCGCACGCGGGCGGGGTGCAGTGCGTCGACTTTGCCCCCAACGGCGGCTGGCTCTTCTCGGCCGGCAACGACAGCACTGCGAAGCTGTGGGATGTGAAGCAGGTGTACCTCTACTGCACCCTCCAAGGGCATGAGGGGGGGCCCGTCAAGTCGTGCCACTTCTCGGAAGATGGTCGCTGGCTTGCCACAGGCGGCGGTACTGACAAAACGGTCCTCGTATGGCGCAGCGGCTTGGCTGAGAGAGCGGCAACGCGCGACTCGACTGCGGAGACCGCACTCACTACTGTTGGGAACAAGGACGCGGCACTGCCCGAGGTGATTCCTCCACCCAAGGTGTCCTTCGGTGCAGAAGCCCCTGCAGTGCGGTTCTCCTCGCCGATGGCGCCAGCCTCTCGCGACGTGGCCCGACGATGCAAGCTGCGAGACGACTCGTTCCGTGTGCAGAATGGTGTGGAACGCTCTCCAAGGACGTCGGCATCTCAGGCGGTGAGCAGCGGTATCACCAACGGTTGCAGAGGCGGCGGCAGCGACCCCCACGTGGGCAACAGGGCCGCCGCTGGTGCGGCGAACGTCAGTGTCGGTGTCGCAGCTGCCGCATCGCTGGGCCGCCCGCCTCTCTCCTCCCCAACGAGGAAGGAGCAGGCTGGCACGCCCTCCGCGTCCTCCTCGCGCGGTGTGGCGTACGCTGCCGATGCGAAGGCGTGGAACCGCGAAGATGCGGAAAAAAGCTCCGTCGCCGCTCATGAGCGCAGCTTTGAGAGAAGCGAGGAGCGACTCGACTACCTCGTCGCGTCGGTCGCCGGCAGCCCCGGTGAAGTGGGCAACGGCCACTCACGGCAGCAGCCAGTCGTTGAGGGCGATACAACACGCGGCGGCGCGAACACCCTGCATGAACAGGAATCGCCGCTGGGCAGCGTAGATAGCAGTGCTCGAAGCGCCGTTGTTGCGGCAGAAGAGCGAGAGCAGGAGGCGTTGGTGGCGCAGGAGCGCGCCTATCAGCGGCTGCGGGAGGACCGCATCACCCAACAGCGTCTCGCGAATCTGGAAGAGGCGCTGGCGTCTCTGGCGGCGTACATGCAAACCCAGTATCTGCAGCAGGCAAAGGAGATGCACGAGACGCAGATGAAAAGTAGGGTGCAGGCCGACAAGTACGATGCCGACCTAGAAGACCTGAAGCGCTTGATGGCGCGGCTCGCTGCCCCTGCTGCCGACCAGGCTTCTGCGAATGGCACAGCCTGAATATGTCAACGAAAGAGGGTGGGGCACAGGGGTGCAGGGGTGCGACTGCTCCCCTTCAACACCATCGTGGGCAGCCGATGTAGCTGCTTGCATTTTTTTGGCTTCGACATCGGTAGCCGCTTGCCTTCGCTACGACGACGGCGACGCTTTTATGCATTTTAGGAGCTCGGCCTCTTCCAGAGCAGAGCTCAGTGTGCAAGGGCTCTTAGATCAAGCACTCGATCGTGCGTACGCGGCCTTGCGCAAGTGGGTCGCACGCCTTTGTGTTCCGCCCTCCCTCTTCCCTTTTCCCCTTACCCTTCGTCATCCTCGACTCGGTGGGTTTGGCGTGGGCTCACATGCGAACCCAGACGTTCTTTTTCCTCGGCTCGCGCTGCCTCCTCAGTGCGCTACTCGCGGCTCTCTGGCACCCCTGGTGCCATTTTGTCATGACCGTTTCAGCAGAAGAAAGGATATAGGTTTATATATGGATGCGGCCGATGTCGCGTGTGCGTCTTGCTGCCACGGGCGGCTCCTCCATCAGCGCACGACGGCCGGAGGGCTGCCATGGGGCGAGGCGCGCATCCAAGCAGCGGGAAGGAGATGCCAGGGAGCTCTCGCGCCAGTCAGCTGCGCATCTCGTCCGCCTTCGTCCCCCCCCCTCCCAAAGCCCTCTCCCACCCCGGACGTGCGCTGAGGCAAGCTCGAGCATGCACGCTTGCCGTGCTGGGCTCTATGCCCTCTTTCCTCAACCTTCTTGTTTTGTTTTCTCCCCTCTTTCTGCGGCTCACGCACATGAACAAAACCCGAAGCTGAAAAGGTGGTGGCCGATAACGAGGCCCCGATACCGGGGGCTGGTACCTCTTCAGGGGCTTGGCCAGCAGGACTTTCACTGACTTCGCCACCCAGCTGCAGTTTCTCAGGGCCCTGTTTGACCAGTTGCACATGAAAAGCAGCGCCTTTGTCCTGGACAAGTCTCTCCAGGCCAAGTGCGTCGACCGCTTGAATGGAAAAGTGCGCCGTGAGGCGGTCTCTGCACAGGCGCGCGCCGACGACGCCGACGGGGACCCAGCGCGATCGAGACAGGCCCAGGATAGCTCCCCCCGACTGCATCACTGCTCGGACGCCGCGCCTACTGCACAACCTACTGTGCATCCTGAAAGCAGCACCAGTGCGAGCGGCAGCGGACTTGCTATCCACGTTGCGCACGCTACTGTGATTATGCCCAGTGGGTGGAGCGCGGCCCGGCCACAGAAGCGCCAGTTTCCAGGTCCATTCTCGATGGTCTCTTTGGAGGTGCAAGCACTGCAAGAACGGCGGCAGCCCCCCCCCCTCCATCCTGCCGCTGCGACCGGTGCCGGCCACTTACGCCCGGCAAGTGCGACGGGAGTATCGCTGGCCCGCATCCAAGCATTGAAGGCGTCTCTTTGAGCACGCTGCGACTCCACCGCCATGGCCGAACTGAGGTGGGGCCATCACGGAACGACAGCTGATGCCACGCGCTCAGTCAGGGAAGGAGGTGATAGGAAGCACTGTTGTAGGCACTCTCTGCGCTCACCGTCACCAGAGCCGCTCATCGGCTCTTGCAGACGGGCAGCGCACAAATCACGCCTTCGCGGATGTCGAGGCGGCGATGAAGCCTCAGATGGATGTGCAAACGAGGAGGAGGAGGAGAACTGCCCGCTATCTCGCGGATAGCTGGGTGCCAGTGCCAGGAAGGGAGGCCGGCACTTGCATAGCTCGGTGAAATGTACCATGCGTGCGTGTCCCTTGCGTGGTTGCCATCGAGCACCACACCGCACCACCACCACCATTACTCCTCCTCCTCCATTCGCTGGCCTTTGTCGTATGCGCACAAGCGCGCGCTTCTACATCGACAAAAGAGGACACCTTTTTTTCTTCGGGGGAGGGGGGCAGCATCGATCCCCCGAACAGCTACTTGAGGGAAGGGCCACATGAAGGCACGCCAGACACCTCAGCGCGTTCTCACCCTCCGCAACGCGGACGACGCAGGCGCGATACTCTTCTCCGACTCCCACCAGCCCGGCCCTCTTCTCTCCTGTCCGCCCTCGTGGATGGAGGTACAGTGCAAAACGTGAGAGAGGACGTCTATGACTGATTCCCATTCTCTCTTCCCTTCTCGTGCACCTCATCCTCCCTTGCTCTCACTCTTCCTGCGTTTTCTGCTGAGGCTTTTCATCGTAAACACACACACACACACCAAAACAACAACACGCTCGAGCACAGCAACAGGGGTGGCACGGTCACTTGCACTTGTAGATCTATTTTCTTTCGTTCTGTTTTTTCTTTTGGAAGAGAAGGTGTGTCGTTGTGTGAGTGCACGGATCACACCGTCCTCGTCTTCGTCCGAGTGCCCTCCCCGCACCTCTCCCTTGCCACCTTAGGACAGTGCTCCGGCTGTCTTGCCTTCGCTCACTTGACTTCTTGTTCAGTGTGGTTTGGATTTACTGGTGTTTCGCTCTCGTGCGCGTGTGAGTGAGTGGGTGAGTCTGCTGTTGTTGTTGCGCTTCTCGTTACCGGCTGCTGGTTGCTGCCCAGATCACCACCTCTGTTCCGTTTCCGTGCTACTCTGTTGCGCCTAATCTCGTCTTCCCGGGTTCTTCCCTTCCCCTCCGGCAGCTCGATTTCGCCACAACCCCCGGGCTGGCAGTGCTTCCGCGTTGCTCGATGAGTCAGTTGGCTCACCCACACGCTCCGCTGCTTCCTTCAACTCGCGTTTTTTTTTTGCGGTGAACTCCAGAGTTGGAGAGGTCTGACGTGCAGGGGTACACACGACAAACGAGGGGAGCGAAGGCTACAACGCCCAGCGCCGCACACGCCACCACTTGGGAGGAACCGTTAGGAGGAGGGGTGAATCAGAGCAAGCACGCGCGCACACACGCACATATATATATATATATCTGCGGAGCAGCATCAACTACGGAGCCGCCAAAGCCTCGTGTTCTCCCTTGGCTCGCCACTCCTGACCTCTTCTTTCCTCCCCCATCTTCTTCTCTAGGTGAAGCGGCGCCTTCCCCTTTGGCGGAGTGTCTGTCTGTACGACGGCGTACATTGTTGGGTGCCCGTGTGTGCGTGTGTGGTGTGTGTGGTGTCCCCTGCTGGCGCACGCATCTCTCGTTCTCGCTGCCCTGTTGTCATTCGCTTTATTGTTTTTCGTGTTCGTTTCCTCTTAGAATCATCCGCACCCTGTTCAGGCCTCGTCACCGTTGTTGCCCTTTTCGTGTTTGCTTCTGTTGTTGTTTTCGGCCCGACACCCCTCCTTCACCGCGCCACTCCTCCCACCACCAAGCCTACGGTACATTGTTGTCTACCTGGGTTTGGTAGTAAAAGCACAGGGCTGTACCGTGCCTGGCATTAGCGTTGCTACGTTCGGTGCATCATCGAGTCTTCTCGTGGGTGAGTGTGTAAAGCGGTCGGCACGCCGTCGACACCCCCCCTCCCCTCTCCCTCCAACGCGTCGTCCTCCCATCAGGCCAGACGGCAGCTGTGGAAGGGCGGACTCGACGTGCAAGTCCGTACACAGGCGCGCGCACGGCAAGCGCGAAACGAAGGGAAGACGAAGCGCCGCTCTCAAGCTCCTTTGGGCGCGTGTTTCTCAAATCGGCGTTCTTCTTTCTGCCCTCGTCTCCCTTCCCCATTCCCTTCATCAGTCATTGTATCGCCTTGGTGCTTCACACGGCCCTCCCTTCCTTCCTCGCTCGCTCGCTCGGCCTTCTGGCTTCCTGGCCGTTGCGTGAGCGCGTGCTGAGAGATCGCGTCGGTTGCCTGCTCGCTGCGTGTGCTTCTTTTTGTGAACATCTTTCTTCCCTCCCCCTCTTCCCCCACACTTTGCGGCCTACGCCACCGGCGCGCCTCCCTTGTCAGTGTGGTCTGCTGGTAGGAGCAGCGGCAGCGGACGAGAGAGCACGGCATCTCCCTCAGCCCGTGTTTTTGCTGCTCAAAGGTGTACACGCAGATGAGCTCGCTCAACAACAGTCGAGGGCAGCTGAACCCCCCTCATCATAAATCCCCGCCAACCGTCAAGACACCAGCGCCTCGCCGCGCCGACCCCCATGACGACAGTACGATGCCGCTGAGTGGCACCATTCAGGGCTCTTACCCGCGACCAGCGCTGCCGCCGCCCCTACCACCGGTGCAGCGCGGCTCTGCAGCCGCAACCGCAGCCGAGGACCCGGCTGCCCTCCCTCAGCCGAGCGCAACGGCCCTCAGCGGCGACCTTCCCGCTCTGCCATCCCTATCTCGCACAAGTCGCCCTTCGTCGACGAACGGCGGTCGGCAGCAGCAACCGGAGCAGCGGTCGGCGACGCCGATAGTGGCCCCTCGTGGAGCCACGCCGGAGCTGCAGAGCACGACCATGAACGCCTCTGCCACCGCACGGCGCCCGCCAACAAACCCCCAGAGCCGCAGCGCAGCCAGCACGCCAGTGCCACGCCCATCCCCGCCCCTCAGAGCGAAGGGCGTGACGGCGGAAGTGTCTCCGTCGCGAGGGAGGTCCGGCGCCGAGGGGCTGTCCCGAAAGACATCCTCTGGTGCGCGCAGCAACAGCAGCCCTGGCGCCTCCACACGCGCGAGCAAGCGGGATGACGGTGTCGAGGAGCTGATGGAGATTCCGCTGGCCCGCACACAGCCCATCGAGAAGTTCTTTGTAGAATACAACAGCGCCGCCGCAGAGCGGGAGGACGATGGGCAGCCACGCGATGATAATGAGGTGTTGCTGATGCAGTTTGCCGAGTACACCGATGACGATTCCTTTTTTTCTTCGAGCGACACGGTCATCGAGTGTGACCCGCAGCGCCTGCGCAGCGACCCACTTCGTCGGCGTGCGGTCGTGTCGGTGCACAACACACTGCAGCTGCGCGCTCTCACCAACGGCCGGGTGCCGGAGGACATGGTGTGGAACAACGTCACGCGCACCTCATGGCTGTATCAGATCCACAATCGTGCGATCGCCCTGCAGCACAGCTCTTTCTTTATCTTCCCTGCTCGCTGGACGCCGCGCGTAATGGTGTACAACGTCATGCACCACTGGCTGATGGAGATGTTCATCTTCCTCATGATCCTTGGCTACGCCATCTTCCAGGCGACATGGAGCCGTTACACCGCCCCTCCTGGAGGTATGCACAAGCCGGACCACATTATCTGGGCTGACGTGTTCTACACGTGCCTACTGGGCTTCGAGATCATCGCGCGTCTCTTCGCAAGCGGCGGCATTCTGCACAAGCGCGCTTTCTTCCGCTCCCCGTGGCGCTGGCTGGACACGGCGGTGCTCGTGCTGAGCATCATGGAGTGCACGTGGTGGCAGGACCTCTGGAACTTCACGGCATGGCGGCTCATCCGCACCATCAAGTGCCTCACATACGTTCCCGCTCCTGTGCGCATGAAGCTGCTCGCCAAGTCGCTCCTGCGCTCCACGAACCGGCTCATCTACGTGACCATTTTTCTCACGTACTTCATCTTCTTCTTTGGCCTGCTGGGGCTGCAGCTGTTCGTTGGCACGCTGCACAGCCGCTGCGTCAACACGCTCACCGGCGCCGTCACGTCGCAGGTGTGCCGGAGCGTGGCTACCGGGCAATACGGCTTTTACTGGGGCCATCATTGTGGCGTTTTCTACACCTGCCAGGCGGACGCCTTCCCGAATCCGCACTACGATTTCCGCAGCTTCGATGACATTGGGCACGCGATGCTGTCGGTGTTCCAGATCATGACGTTTCAGGGCTGGAGCGAGCTTCTGCAGGAAACAAACGACGGGCTGGCGATGATGGCGTTCCTCTACTACTTCTTCACCATTCTCGTTTGCGCGTGGATTGTGCCGTCCTTGTACCTCGGCGTCTTCCTCGAGAAGATGGACAAGACGAGCCGGCTGTTCGTGCTGAAGCAGCTGGACTTCTTCGATCATATGCTGACAGAGCAGCGCCAGCGCATGTCGTCCATGGTGCGCCTGAACGACTACGTCGAGCGCGATGAGAACGGTTTTGTGTCCCACTACCCAGCCTACACGCTCCAGCAGCAGGATGACAAGCGCCTCACCAGTGACGACACCACCAGCGGCAGCACAGACGACAAGAACATGAACGCGCACAGGATAAAGAGTCACCACCGCGCGATTCAGGCGACGAAGTGGACAGACGAGCAGCGCATTCAGTTGCAGCTGGCGCTGACGCGTCAGCGCGACGTCGCCGAGGAGGCGGAGCGCAAGCGCCAGCTGCAGCAGGCAGCCCTCGGCGACCTCATTGTCGAAGAGGGCGGCGCGGGAAAACGGCAGGGCACGGGGAGGCGGGGAGCCTCTCCAGCCGGGGCAGCGTCTGGGTCGGCAACCCAGACCGAGACGTCCCCGCAGCCCACCAAGGAGCGCAGTGAATTTGCCCTCGGAGGTCGTGTTGGTGCCGTGCAGCACCACCCCGCCGCCTACGCCATTGGCGACTCTCACCAGTCGGACCTCCCCTTTGCGGTTCGGCAAGAGGTGCAAGCGGAGCAGCTGCGCTTTCTGGACCCGTACACCAACGGTGCGAGCACCGCAAAGAACGACATGTACAACTCCGCCGCTGCCTTGCGCACCAGCATTGATCAGTCGCGCACCGCCGTGCCCGGTGGCGGCGCGGAGAGCACTACCGTCCTGCACAGTCGCCCAGTGAGCAATGCGCGGCCCTCCACCAGGGCACCGTCGGCGCCGTCGACGAGTGTCATGGTGGCCCGCGAGGCCGCCGGCGTGGTGCCGCACCGCCGCTCGATGTCGGTGCGCGGCGGAACGCTGTCGCGCGCGTCGAGCATGAACGGTCGTGGCTCGTTGAGCCGCCTGCACGCCTCAATGACGCAGGTGCCGCAGGCGCCAACGCAGCAGGAGCAGACGGCATACGTCATCAACGACCCCGAAGGCGGCGACTTCGACTACGCCAAGACGCTGGGGCAGAAGATCAACATCATCCGCAACATCGCCCATATGTTCACGGAAGGCTATCCGCGCATCATCTCGCAGTACCTTTGGGAGCACCGCATGATGCAGCACCGCTACGGGCTCACGCCACTGTCCTACACGAATAAGTACGAGGAAGAGGCCCTGCGCCGGCTGCGTCAGCGGCGCGCGCAGGAGCGCCGCGAGGAGCGGGAGGAGCTGCGCCGCAGTGGCATGGGGCACCTCATCGATGACGATGAAGATGAAGATGACGATTCGCTGGCGGAGAAGCCGTGGATGCGCCAGGAGGGGCTGGTACCTGGGAGCATGTCACCCATCCGCATGGCGCGCAACATCCGCGAGAACGCGCCGATCACCGTCTTCAACTACATCATGTACTCTTTCATCATCGCCAACGCCGTCTTCAACGCGTCGCGCTTCGACACGATGCCGGACTACTGGGAGACGGGCACATTCATCGCGGGTGTCTGCTTCTCTGTGTTGTTCATGCTGGAGCTGCTCATCCGCCTGCTCGCCCTTGGTCCCGGTCCTTTCTTCACGGACATAGTCATCCTGATCGAAGCGACGTTCATGGTCACCTCGCTCTTCCAGCTTGGATACAGCAGGGCAAACACGACGTCGCTGTTCAACTGGGTGCGCTTCCTGCGTCTCTTCCGCGTCATACCGTGCCGTCCGCTGCGCCGCGTCTCACGGGTGCTCATCCACGGCTTCCCTGACATGGTCTACGCCCTTGTCTTCTTTACACTGTACATGTTTATGTGGCTGTTGCTGGGCATGAGCTTCTTTGGCAGCCGTATAGGCTGGATCGACTACAACACGAGCGACTACACCACCCGTGGCGCATTCGAGACCTTCTCGCATGCAGCCTACGCCGTGGCGCAGGCCTTCTCGGTGAACAGAGATCAGTGGCTCTACCTCTCGTGGTCTGGGATGCGGGTGCGTGGGGGCTACACCGTCATGTACTTCATCGCCACTGTCTGCGTCGCCTTCATCTTCCGCTTCTTCTTCATTGCGGTAATGACGTACGCGTGGCAGGCGCAGCAGGAGACGGAGGACTACTACTTTATGTCGGGCAGCAGTCACGGCCGTCGCGGACGCCGCAGTCGCTTCGCGCGGCTGCCATTCTTCGATTTCAGCGTCTGGCGCTCCTTCAAGCACATTCACGGCGGCTTCGACCGGCGTGACGTGGCGCCTGACGAGATCTACTTCCTGAACGAAGACATGGCGCGCCAGCTGCGCCTCGTGGAGGCCAAAGACCGATACTACCGCGAGCACTATGGTCAGGAAAAGAGCGAGTGGAGCGACATGGGCGAGGGCAGCCAGGTGGGTGGCTCGGACATGTACGGGCCAGATGGTGCGCTCGTCAACGGCCCGCAGTACGTCAACATCGGCGGCCGTCTGTACCGCCAGCCGAGCCTGCCAGCGACAGAGATGGGCTTCTCGGTGGTCGGAACGCCGCAGCAGCGTGGGCAACTTCGCTTTGCACGGCACCACCGCGCCGTGCCAGCCACCACCTACGCCGCCGCGCAGCTGCAGAGGCCGGCGGGCGCACACGACGCATTACCGGACGAGGTCGTGGGTAGTCGGTCGCTCTCGCGACACAGCCGCCGGAGCATGGCGAACCCGCTGCTGGCCGATCGCCACAGCCTCTCCCCGGCGCACCAAGGCACGAGCGTCGGCGGCCCCAGTGTGGCTCGCGTGTCGGACTCCCTCGCAGAGGAACGGGCGAAGAACACGAACATCAGCCTCGTACCGCGGCTGACGAAGCTGGGCAATGCCCGCGCCCTTGTCGTCGCCGGCGACGACGAGGCGACCGCCGACTACAGCACCCCCGAGGGCGGCGTGTCGGACGAAGACTTCGAGCATCTGCTCCTGCCCGGTCCCCGCCTACGCTACAAGAGCACCATGGATGAGGGACGTCGCGTATTCGAGACTTGTCTGGACTGCAACACGCACATGCAGATGCCGCTGCGCGCGCCGCCAGGTGTGGCGCAGCGCACCGCCGAGGAGCTGCATGCGGAGCACTGCCACATGGCGGCGGTGCGTAGCTCGCAGCAGCTAGTGCTGAACGCGCTGATCGGATACACCAGGATGCAGGCCGACCACGAGGTGACCCCCACCAAGCGGATGGTGGAGATAGTGCTGGGACAGGCCTGGAGCTGCGGCATGCTGCTGTTCGACACAATTGAAAACCTGTCTTGCATGGACTTGCCAGAGCAGGAGCGGACGTGGGACCGCATGCTGGAGGCGCTGGAGATGCAACAGTGGCTATTGGGACTGCACGTCGGCGAGGAGCAAGTCGGCCGTGCCACGCTGGCCTACATCCTGGCGAACCAGCAGAGGCAGGAGGCGCAGGTGCGGGAAAAGAGCTACAAGAACACCTGGGAGGACCGCGTGTTCTTCGTGCTCTCGCCCTCGAACCCGGTTCGGCGGGCGGTGTCGGCTGTGGTTGGCTCGATGTGGTTTGAGATTGCCGTCCTGTGCGTCGTCTATGCCGCCTCCATCTGCTTGGCTGTCTATGCGCCAGACGAGGGTAATCGCGACTTCGGCGGCAGCTACAACAGCGCCAAGTACAAGGTGCTGCACATCCTCGACGACATTTTCTCTATCATCTTCGCAGTAGAGATGGTTCTGAAGTGGATCAGCATGGGGGTCGTGCTGCCGGTCGGCCGCGCGTACTTCTGGCACCGATGGAACATCTTCGATTTCTTCATCGTGATCATCTCTCTCGTGTCGTGGGGCAGGCCGGACATCTTTCTACGCTACCTGAAGGTGATGCGCTGTTTCCGCATTCTGGGGCCGCTGCGGTACTGGAAGTGGGGCAGCAGCAGCATGTCACACGTGGCGCGCGCCATCTGGGACAGCATTCCGACCCTGGCGAACGTGTGCCTGCTCATGCTCATGAACTACATTGTGTGGGCCATCATCTTCGTCTCCCTGTTCATGGACAAGTTCAACTACTGCAGCAACGCCAGCATAGTGAACGGCACGCAGTGCGTCGAGGAGGGGTACACGTGGGCGCCAACCCAGCGCAACTTCCGCAACTTCTACGAAAGCCTGTTGACGACCTTCGAAATCAGCACCGGGGCGGAGTGGATAGACGTCATATACAGCGCCGTCGACTCCCGCTCAGCGCTGCTGTCGCCGCTGCGGAACCAGCGCCCGTACCTCGGCCTGGTCTTCATCGCATACTACTACGTGTCGCACTTCATCTTCTTCACGCTGTTCATCTCAGCAGTGATTTACTGCTACATGCTCGCCAAGAGCGCGACGGAGGACGCGACGGGGACAACGATCGAGCACCAGGTCTGGCTGCGCATGCAGGGCATGATTTTTCGGCTGAAGCCCAAGGTGCAGCTTCTGCCCCTGGACACACGAGTCTCCCGCCTGGTCCACTTCCTGATTTCGAATCGCTGGTTCGAGGCGTTCATGGGGCTCATTCTTGTCTTTAACATGCTGACCATGTCGCTCGAGTGGTACCAGATGAGCAGCACGCAGAAGACCACGCTCGACGCGTTCCAGTACATCTGGGTCGTCATTTTCACCCTCGAGGTCGTTCTGCGTTTCGTCGCGCACGGCCTGCGCTTCTTCACGCGCCGGGCCTACTGCTGGGACCTTCTGATCGTTGTCCTCTCCTACATTCAGATCGGCCTCAGCACCACGGCCACCAACCGCGTGCCGTTCAACGTGAATGTGCTGCGCATGCTGCGAGTGGGGCGGGTGTTGCACCTCGTGCACCTCGTGCTGCCCTTCTCCACCCATCTGACACTCTTCCACGAGGTCCTGAAGGCGTCGGTGCCGGGGCTCATCAGCGTGACGTTCGTGTACATGATCGCCGTGTACGTCTTCGCGATATTGGGCCTGCACTTCTTGGGCTACATCGTACCCTTCGGTGGCTACATCGATGATAAGTACAACAACTTCGGCACCTTTGTGAACGCGCTTATCATGGTGTTTCGACTATCCACCCTACAGAACTGGGCAACGATGCTGCGAGGCAGCTTGGACCGCGGTTACTACTGCGCCCGCGCCAGCAAGCGATGCGGGCCAACGGACTGGGCGCCGGTGTACTACATCCCCATTGTCATCTGCTTCTTCCTTCTGCTAAGCACCCTGTACATGGCAGTCGTGCTGGACAAGTACGTCGCAGCCGTGCGCATCTACTCTGCCGTCACCCGGCTCGACGAGCTGCGCCGCTTCTGCCGCCTGTGGTCGAAGAGGGATCCGAACGGCACCATGTGGCTGCCAAGCGCGGTGCTACCGGAGCTGCTGGAGGAGCTGCGTCTGCCGCTGGGTGTCAGTGATCGCCGCAACCGCGTTGAGGTAATGCAGCTGCTGCGGGAGTACAACATTCCTGACCACAACGGCCGTGTTTACTACTACGAGGTACTGCTACCGCTAGCGCGGCGCGTGATGGCCATCGCATTTCTCGAGGCGGCCGATGCGCACACGGCCGGCAGCCAGGCTCCGAGAGACATTGCCTGGCACCTGTCGGAGCGCTCGCTCGGAGCGCTGCCGGCGTCCTATGGCACGGTCCGGCCAAGCAGCGTCACGGTAGCTGAGCATTACGCAGCCGCCCTCCTACAGGCCGCTTTCCGCCGGGACCGCGCGATGCGCGACTATTACATTGCCAAGTCGGAGCTGTGGCGCCGCGGCAGGGCGGTCTGCGTTGAGCGCGGGCTGCCGTACGACAACTTCGGGTTCGGCAAGACACCGCTGGCGGGCCCAGACCCGCGCGAGGAAGGCATGCGCCGTGGCTTCAACATTCCGAAGGATGCTACCCTCGCCAACTCCGCCGGCGGCCGTGTCTACGCCGACCCCGTGGCGGCCCGCATCGCCGCGATGCGCGAGGCCATGGGCTCCCACAAGCGCGCCACTGATCAGGAGCCGCCAACGCTCCTGCCGGCGGTCTACCGCTCTGCGATTTACCCCGAAGAGAAGCGCTTTGGCCCCAACGCCCCTGGCGCCATCCGCCGCCACGAGCGTCGCGACGAGAAGCTGGAGCGGAAGCGGGCGCAGGAGGAATACGAGAGACAGATGTACGAGCGCAGCACCCGGGGTTGTCCGGCACGCACAGCTGGCGAGCAAAAAGATAATGAAACCGTCACTGCCGAGGGCGCAGGCGACGTGGACGTGGGCTTAGCTTATAGCAAAGGCACCATGGAGCCGCATCCCGCGGCCCGCGGAAATCAATACAACTTAGATCCGATGGACGTCAACTACCAGCCTCCTCTCGGCACAAGTCCGGAGGAGCTGCGACAGGAAAAGGTGGACCGTCGCCTCAACGCAGCCGCCGCTGCCGCAACGGCCTCAGCAACGCTCGGTGGCATATCGCCTTCCACCACTCCCGAGCAGTACTAAGCCTCTCCCATGACCTCAGGCGCCCTCCTTCCAGGACGCAATGCAAGGCGCACACATACTCTTCTCTGTTCGGAGCACTCTGGAGGCTCACCGACACGGCTGGCCTCGCTGTTGTTGCAGCGCCTGTGGCCGTTGTGCTGGTGCTGGTTGAGGCCGCTTTTTATTCTTCTTTTCGGTCAGGTGTTACGTCTGTCCTCAGTTCAACGCCTCCCGGTAGCACAGAGCACAGAGCACCTCCCTCCTCTCCCTCTCCTCTCTCTCCCCTTCTCCCTCCCTGTTTTGTCCACCCCCCCTTCTTCTAGTCTCCCACACAGAGACGTGTCAGAGAGTGTTGCGTCTCGTTCTCCTTCGGTTTCTTCCTCTCCTGCCATTGTGTGTCTGCACTTCTTCGATTGAGTCTGCAGGTCGCCGCACGCACACATAGCAGACGGTGAAGGTGGTGCCGGTGTGTGCTTTTCGTATGCATGTATAGGCACGTGTCGTCTTGATGCGACAGGCGCCCTGAACCCTGCCAGTGTGTGTAGTATGTCTCCCTCTTGCTTTTATGTTGCTATGTACTGATTTAGGCCCATGAAGGATGAAGTTGGGTGTTGTCGTTGTAGAAGCCGCGCATCAGTTGTGGAGTATGCATGTACAAGAACATAGCACACACATACATATGCGCGCGCAAGTCGCGCATGCCTTATTTATGTGTGTGTGTGTGTGTGTTTCGGTGTGTGTGTCTGTACCGCAAACACGAACACTCCACACAGCAGAAGGAGGAGAGGCGCCATTCGTGAGGAGGGGGGAGATCATGCTCGTGCGGTTCGGTACGTATGCAGGCAGCGAATGAGGGCTTTGGCTTCGGAGCAGGAGGTTTAGCGGAAGTGCTGGATGCCAGCAGAACGTCCTTGGCCGCCACCTTTGCTCCGCCTCGCTTGTTGCTGCTCGGAACGGCTCGCTCGCCCGCCAAAGTACGCTGAAGGGCCGTCTTGCTGGAGCGTAAATCCAGGGAGAGCACGTTTGTGTCGGCGATTTGCCGCCACCAAACGCGTCGGCACGTACTCCGCTGAATGGTGGCAAGCAAGTCTCAAGAAGTCGCATGAAGCTCTCTCTCTTTCCCGCCCCGCACCGGATGTGCATGGCCACACACGCGCAGATATGCACAATACATCATATTCCCAAAACAGCATCGTCCCTCTCCTCTGCTGCCCTCCCTTCACCTCTCTGCCTCTGACTGCCTCTCTATCCACGAACTGCATCGCTTGCTCGTGTGTGTGTGTGTGTGTGTGCGTCCTGGCATCGATGGCGCGCCCATATCCCACACAAACGCACGCACATCTGCGTGCTCTAAACCTTGAAAGAAACCACAATAAGTAGACTGTAGCACCTCACTTGCACAGACCAATACTCAGACGAACATAGTGATCCCTCTCTCTCTATATATATATGCACAAGCGCACACACGCTCGCGCACCAAGCAGTCCGGTACAGTGCACTCTGTTCCAACCTCTATCTGTACAAGTGTCCACATCTGCGCCTCGTACAACAGGGGGTGGGGTGGGGTAGGGCGAAAAGCAGAAACGCGGAAGGCACGCACGCGTCTTAGCAGGAGTGTTTTGGGTTGTCTGTGGGGCTGCTCAGGCGCTGCAGAAGCGACGCTCGCGAGGGGGGTACCGCTGTGGGTGTTTATAGCTGCTTGGGACGCACACGCTTTCCTCAGAGAGCTCTTTCAGGCATACTTGCTCTCTCCCACCCCCTGCAGGAGCGTGCGTCACCTCTATTGTGCGTGTGCGGGCTCGAATTCATTTCTGTCGCTGTGTTGCGCACTGCCGTTGAAGAAGCCGATCCGTAAATAGGAAACGAAGAAAGCCGCTCGTGATGGCGAACATTACGGACCTTCTCATGGCTCTGGGCAACCCGGAGCCGTCTATCCGGGTGCCCGCAGAGACCGCTGTGAACAATGCCAAGGAGACCGACCTCGCCACCTTCATGACGACAATGCTGCAGGAGTTCCGGGACGAGAGCAAGCCGACCTTTGCCCGAAACATGGCGGGCACGCTGCTAAAGAATGCAGTGGCGCCATCCTTTCGAGAAGTGGCGGCACGGCACGCGCTGGAGGAACGTTGGCGCGCTCTGCCTGCGGATGTGCGGCTGCACATCAAGAATGAGGTTCTGAGTACTCTCGGCAGCCCCAATCGCGATGTGCGCACAGTTGCCGCCAACATCGTTGGCAGCCTCGCGCGTAGCGAGCTGCCTTCTGGGGAGTGGCCGCAGCTGATGGGCATTCTTGTCGGCGCAGCGCAGTCTGCCTCGGAGCAGCACCAGGAGGCAGCCCTCACCGCCATCGGCTACATTTGCGAGGAGGGTAAGGATCACGAGGAGGTGGAGGGGGCGCTGAAACCGAGCACGACAGACGTGCTCTCTGTGATTGTGCAGTGCATGGCAAGCACCAACGAGGATGTCAAGCTCAGCGCCACGAATGCCTTGTGC
>NC_009418.2:190828-199624 GCF_000002875.2 Leishmania infantum JPCM5
GTGTGTGTGTGTGTGTGTGTGTGTCAGTGATTGTTTTTGCCGTTGTTGTTTTCTGCGCCCCATGGTCATGGGGCGGCACCGCCCAACGTGGAACGAAAGCATAGAGGGGCGACGCTCGCGCACCGGCGGCTTCTTGGCCCTGCGCGCCATGGTGGTGTTTGGCGTGTTTTTGTGCGTGTGGTGGTGATGGTGGTGGAAGGCGTCTATGATCCCCCGCTGAGCACTGTGTGTGTGTGTGTGTGTCGTCTCTGTCTCACGGCATATGGAGCAGCCTCGCTCACCAGCATTCGCGACACCGTCTGCGTGCTTGAGGGAGCATACAACATGCAGCCACAGTCGACAGAGATGAACGTGGCCCCATCGTCGGGCTCTTTCAGTGCCGCCGCCCTCAGCGGCGCCGCTGCACGTGCTCCCACTCGGCCGCTTCCCAGAATCTCTACCAACTGATTATCATACACGGCACATGGCACAGCTCTTGAGGGGTGATATGAGGGTGCGGCATTGCGCTCCTCCTCCTCCTCCCCCCTTACACACTCCGCCCTCTCCCTCGCTTCATTCTCTCACTCCACTCGAAGGAAAGGCGTCCTCACCTGTGCATTCTCACTTCCCTCTTGCCCGCTCGCCCCGGCACCCCGCTCTGTGTAGCAACATATACGCGCGACAAGGGGCCTGTCCTTGCCTGTTTGCCCTTGCGTGCTTCTCATCGTCGTTTTTTTTTTTCGCTGTCGTCGTTGTCGCCGTTGCCGATCTTTCAACTCCTGGTCCGAGTCCCTCAGTACACACACACACACGCACACACATACAGCCGAAAATGAACAGCCAACGTCGCCTATTGTCGCCTGCCATTCAGCCAAGAGGCGCTTGCGGCGCGGGGGCGGCTGCAAGCGAGTCTCAGCGATGGTCCTGACGCTCATTTTCACTGTCGCTGATATATTGGTCCTCACAGAGCTCCTCGCGCTGAGGGCTGAAAGCAGCCCGCCGCGTCTTCTTCAGTGCCGAACTGGCTCTCCACACAAGGCTGCGACCCACCGGGGCGCCACCGGGCTCTCTCGATCCGTCTCGACTGCCTCGCCGCTCTCATCAACGTGGGCCGCGATAACGGAACGAAGCGTCACCTTCCCTGATCACGACACCACCGTTCCATACATGGTTCTGCCCGTCACGGTGGAGGAGACCCTGATGGTGTTGCTCATGCGCATCATCACCGTGCACATCCGCCACGCTGTGCACGTGCAGAACGGCGCCGTGCCCAGCATGATGCCTTCCCGGACGCCGTCGCCGCTACCCTCCACTTGGCACAGCGCGTGCGCGTGATGCGCAAGCCTGGCCACTGTGTCTGCGCCACCGCGCTCGGCATGGCGGTGAGCGACTTCTTGGTTCTGCCCTTCGGTGAGGCATCCTTGTTCCTCATGGCGGCGGTTAGCAACTGAAAGTGGTCAGCAACCGTGAAGGCAGCGATGGCAACAGCCCGACGCTTCGAGTGGGAGAGCGTCGCGGAGCCCCCGTCCCCACTTACACAGGAGCAGAAGGATGGCGCACAGGCGCATACCCTTCGAGGGAAGGGCCCCGTGGGCCGGCTATTTCTCGGAATAGTGTGGGTGTTTGCAGCTCGCCTACGGCCTTGCCTACACGAGGCATCCGCTTCACGACAGAAGACCCTCGCTCGCCCTTCCCTGCATAAGCCGGGACAGGAACAGGAGGGCGTGGAAACACGCTGGGCGGCCCGTGATGGCGCTGTCCCCTGACGACTCAGGGCGGCAAGGGTGCTCGTATCGGCGGCCCGCACTCAGTGCCGTCAGCCCCACCCCGGCAACACGCCGTCGTGCTGACACGAATTTTGCGCCAGCGACGACGCACACAGCGCGTTGTTCGCACGTCTCACGGCGGTCTGCGATCTGGCGCGTGCGTCGCCGCGGCAGGAGAACGTGACAGCGATGCTGCCGTCGGTGCGGGAGGGCTGCGGTACGGTATACGGTGGCTCGTGGCGTCCCAGAACAGGAACCGATGATTCTGTCGAGGCACAAGCAAGCCAACAGGCTCGCCAGATACCTGGGCTATGGCCTCCAACGCGCAGCGGAGAAGAAAGCCGCATCGGATGCGCAGCCTGTGCGCAATAGGCGGGCTCGTATTGCGCACTTCAGCCCGCGCGCACGAGCGTGAGCGCCTCATGGCAACGCGCTCGGCACGCGTCGAGCCACGCGCTGTGCCCACACGTCCGAGAAGGGCTTCCCGATCGGGGCAAAGGCCGCCTTGGTGGCGAGCCATCACACACGCACGCACCTCCCCATCCTGCATGCGCAGAAAGCAGCTGAATGGGTTTTAGCGGCAGTGGCTGTGGGTCCGGCGCTGAACACGCTGTGTGGTTTTACGAGCGGAGCATCGGCGTTGTGTTCTTCTACACTGCCCCGGCTCACTGAATCCTGCCGACACGCAACTCGCATAACTTTGAGGAGCGCAACTCCGCGCCGGGCTCGTCTCTCGCCCGCTCGGATGTGAAGGACGTGGCGTTGCCACTTGTGAGCGGCACCCTTACCCCGCTGTGCGAGGGCCGGAGGGAGGTCACAGAACGGCTGTCGGAGGAGCAAAATCCGTGAGAGGGCTACTGCAGGGCGATCCGTGCTTTGCCACAGCGAATCCTCTCACGAAAGGCGGCGGTGGCCTCAGGGAGCACCGGCGAAGCATGCACGTGGCCAACTCTCCCTTTCATTCCCTCTCCTCTCGTTATGTGGTGGTCTCGCTAAGGGAAAATCGATGGCGAGCACTCGTCTCATCCGGTCAGCCTATGGCCGCACCGTTGTCCTACGCCGTCTTGCGCATCCGCCTTTTTCCGTTCTTCTTTCCTGCTCATGCTTTGTCTGTGTTTCTCCGAGAAAAGCTCCGTTTTGTTCGCGCTTCGGCGCCACCCACCGCCCCACCCCCACCCCTCCTCCCCTCCCTTCCCCGCATCCGTCCCGAACTCTTCTCTTTTGTTGTATCGGTCGTTGATTGGTCCGTCCCCATCGCTGCCTCGCTTCTCTCGCCCTCCCTCCGCAATCCCTTGAACCTTCTTCACCTGGGTACTCGCCTAGCACCATCTTGCTGCGCCACATATCCACTCTCCAGTAGCGCGGCAGGCTGTGCGAATGCAGATGCATGCATGATCCACTCGTGTAGGCCCAACGCACGCAAGCATGCGTGATTTTTTTTTGGATGACTCTGGGTGTGTGTATGTGTGTGTGCGCGGGCGCGGGCGCAAGTATGCTGAGAGGTGGTCCTCGATCCTTGCGAGGCTGTGATCGTGGCATGTCTTCCCTTCTTCGCCCCTCTGTAGTCTCGGCGCCCCCTCCCCCCCCCTCCCCTCTCTCTCTGCGGCCCCTTTGCAGTCTTACTCCATGTTGATGAGGAGATGTGCAACTGGAGCAGGAGGACGAAGACGTACGGGAGGGCAGCGCACGGTGACGCGGTAAAAGACCCGACGAAAAGATAGCTTAGTCTGTTGATCGGTCGTCGCCCCTGTGAGGTGTCACTGGAGCTACTCTCTGGCGCTCATAGTTTCTGGCTGCTTTCCTTGCCCCGCTCCCTCTTTGGGTCACTCCAGTACCTCCTCCCGCCTCCTCACGTGGTGATGATGCCACGTTTGTGTGGGGTGCAGGTTTGCTTGCACTCCCAGGGGGAGGGATAGCCTGTGCTTCCTTTCTCGACTTGCGTCTTCGTGTGGCTGCGGTGGTGTCATATGTCTTTTACTGTGTGGTTGGCCCAGTGCGAATCGGGGTGGAGAGGCCTCAAATCGTTACACGGGGCCCCCTTCTATCCTCTCCTTCACTGCGTCGCGCATCCAGGCGAGAGGAGGGGGTCATCTCACTGCGGCACTCCATACGAAACAAACAAAAACATGAATGCACACGTGACTGAGAGTTGTGTGCTGTGTCGCTGCTTTGGTAGCCTTGGCGGACGTCGTCATTACATCGGCGCTCGCTCATACTTAGGAGAGACAGACCGGCGCTGTGTGTGCGCATTTGTGGTCGACCCACCTCTCCATCCATCTGCCTCTCTTGTTGAAAAATACTGCTGCCTTGGGCAGAGCCCCTTCTGGTGTGCCACGGCAAGTTGGTGCACGGCTCTGCTCCCCTGAGCGCCCAACGCGTCACGCCTCCTCCCCTCTCTCGCAAAGGCAGCCATGGATTATGTCTCTCTCTCTCGTTACTTCCACCTTCGTCTGCAATCATCGCCCTCTGCTAGTGTGTGGATCAATGGCGTGCATCGGCTGCCAGTAGCCACCGGTGCGAGCGCTCTTTTCTCTTGCGTTAGGGATTCTTTGTAGGTTTGTGCTACGGCCGTTGCGATCACGACAGCAGCCCACACACAGCTACCGCGGCTCTCTCCCGCTTACTCATCCTCCTCTCTCGGTGCATAAGCGGTGCGCCTGTGGGCACTGCAATAGATTCCGTGTGTGAGACTCTTCCTTGTGTCGCGAGCTCCTCTTTCGCTTCCTTTTTGCCCAGACTGTGCTGCAGCGTTGAAGCGTGCTCGTGTGGTGTGCCGCTTGCTTGTTTGCTTCCCTGAACGGGTGTCGTCTACCACGCCTCCATCGTGATCGGTAACGTGTGCACGCACACGTGAACACAGGCAGTTAGCCGCCGCGCGGACCTCTCGGTTTGCCCACCACAGCTACAAAAATGGATGTGATTCCGCCTGAGTACGACCCGGTGACTCGAGAGCGCGTGTATCGGCAGGAGTGGCTCGAATACTTTCACTACATCGGCTTTGAGGCAGCGATACGTGATTACCCGGCTGAGTACCGCGCCCTCTTCCCTCGTGGACATCACAAGCCGCCAGCCATGCCGCCTCCGCTGCCCGTCGGAGGTACGAAGTCTCAGAAGGCATCCACCTCCGCGACGGCGGCAAACATGTTCATTGCCGATGATGATGACAAGGAGGTCGGTAAGGGCAGTGAAACCGAAGATGACTGGTCCTCGCTCATCTCTTCATCGTCGTCTTCCGCAGCCTCGACGCCGCGCGATGCACCCCGTGAGGACGCGCGAGCCGAAAATGTCGAGCGGACGGCTCGCGACGAGCGCAGCAGTCGCCGGCAGACGTCGAGCCGCCACGATGACCGCCATCACTCAAGCCGACGCCACCGCGACCGAGACAGTGATGAGCGTCGGCGGCGACACCATAGCGACGAGGAGGAGCGGCGGCATCGGCACCGGCACCACAGTTCTCGAGGAAGCGATTATCACCACAGCACCAGCAGCGGCACGAGCCGCCGCCGCAGGCGCTCTGGTGACCGAGATAACCGTGAAGATCGTCGCTCGTCACGCGTGTACAGCAGCGAGGAAAGTAGTCGCCGCTATCGCCGAGAGACGACCAGCGGTAGCTCGCGTACTCATGCCTACGAGGACCGTCGTGAGGATGCGCTACGCCGTCGCGATAACGCATATAGGCGCTAGCGACACCAGTTTCTCACGGGTTGTTTGTTTCGCTTGTGTTCCTAAGCGGGCAGTCCTGTCATAACCGAGAAGATCGCAGCATGGGCGGACAACCACGCGAGCAGCAAGTGCGCTCTTCTCTGCCCCCCCCCTCGCGCTTTAGATTTGCTTGCTCGTCACACACACTCCCCTACCTTCCGCGCCCGACTAATCCTCCGCGAAGACACGGCTGGATGCTTTTTTTTTAGCCATTATAGTTTCTGTTACTCACGATGGGCACGTGTGTGTGTGGCATGTGGCGCCTCCTTGAAAAGAAAGAGGAGACGGAGACAGCGTTGGAGGTAAGCTGGTGTGGCGCATGCACACCCCCCCCCGTTCTGCAGCAAAGAGCGCGAAATACGCTTGAAAGTATCGATACCTGTCAACCTTCTGTTCAGCTTTTCGTGATGCGCCAACTGGAGCAGACGCGCCATTAAGCAAACCAGTACAGAGCTCGTTTCTGATGAGAGGACATGCACCATGCGCGCCGCGCAGGAGTGCCGCAACACTATTCCATCTTCGTGGCTACCTTCTTCCCTTTCATGAGGATAATCTGCCTTTCTACTCGGCGAGCAACGGGCAGTCCTCTTTGAAAACCACGTGAGAGCACGTCTCTTTTCGGCGTACGCCGCTGAGAAAAGCTCATCGTCCTCAGCCTTCTCACCCTTGCGGCTTCCTCTTCCCTCCGCCATCGTCCGTGCGCCCGCCTTCATTTCTAGCGGTACCGCATCGTCCTTTTAGCAACGTGCTCGTGCCTTCTTTGTGTGTATCTGTGTGTCTGAAGTGTCTCACTGCTGTGCCGAAGACGTGCCTTGGACAGAGAACGCTGACGACCAACTCTCGCTCGCCCCTCCTCCGTGCCTCCTTGCCTCCCTCCACAAACCAGCAGGTGGGTGCTCCAGCACCTGCGGTAAGTTTTGGACTCCCACGAGTCCGTCATTATCATATTCCACGGATCCCACACCCATAAGGGTCCCTCACTCACGCGATAGGAACTATGTCGGAGAGGGATATGGTGTGTGTGTGGCTTCGGCCTTCACGGTGCAGAGGGGGCGCTGCTTCCGTTGAGTTCCGACGGGCTGGTGCCGGAGCAGTCGCTGAGCACGGGCTTTTCGTGTATGGCCAAGCCTCGCGCCGCCTCACGTCTGCGGCGCTCCAGGCGGATTACGCCGGCTCTCGCTTGCACACCATGAGCTTCAACGATTTGGGAAAAGGCGGAAGTCCTGCGCACGTGGAGATTCTGATCGCGGATGGTTCCAATCATGATGCTGCTGCGGGAGGTGGTGCAGGTGTCCGAGGAGTGCACCCATCGCCTCGAGGGCCCCGCACGCGCCCGCTGCCGGGAGACGAAGCGGGTGCTGGTGTGGGGAGAGTGGCGGCGGGTCTGGGAGAACACGGATGCTGCCGTCTCTGAGGAACTCCATCGCGGACCGGCACACCCACGGAGGAGGATCCGCGGCCGCGCTTCCGTCTCTCCCCTTCCGTGCTCGACCTGTGGCATGCACGCAAGGCGTCGCCGCAGGGCGGAAACAGCGTGTGCCGGTTCATTCTAGTGGCGGCATCGACGGCCGAGCGGACAGATGCGCCGCAGGTGCGCTGCTGGATGTAAGAGACCTGCTCGGCAGACACCTCCCGCTGCTTTCGCTACTCGGCGGCCTCATGCTCCCGCAACGACGGCGAGCAGCTGCAGGTGGCACTTCATCTGGGGACTGACTCGTTGGCGTGCCTCGTGCAGCGGGCGAGCCACTACCGGCGCCACTTCATGCCGCTGCGGGAACTGCTGCGTGCGCGACCCGACCGGCGTGCCGGCCCCACAGAGCCCGGCGATCGTGTCGGAGGAAGGTGGCGCAGTGCTCAGGGCGGCCGACATGATTGAGCGCTGCAGCTGCCGCAGCTGCGTGGCCGGCTGCGTCCACTCCGTGATGGGTGAGAAAGAGGGTCTGATGAGGAGGCGGCTCATGCTGTGGCCGGGGAGGGATACATGGCTGGTGTCTATCTGGACTGCTCGCCGTGGCTCTGCGTGCTGTGCAACGTTGGTGGAGTGGCGGACCGGAAAGCGTTACGCCCTGAAGCGATGCAAGCGGTGGCAGCACGATTGGCTGGTGGCCCCCCCCCTGCAACGCCGCGCGACATGCCAGGGATGTGTGAGTCGATGTGTGGGCAGGCCGTATGCAGATTGCAGGCACGTGTCGTGCCGTAAAGCAGGCAGCGGGGCCGGTGATTCAGGCGGCATGCCGGTTGAAGGTCACTGTCAACCGTGACGAAGCTGAGGTCGCCCCACCTCCCCTCCTCCTCAGGCATGCGTTTGCAAGGGTTGTTCACGACAGCGAGCGGGCGATGTGTGTAATGGAGGAAAACCTATCGGGGAGCGGCGCGCGGCGTCAGCTAGGCACGTGGCAATGGAATGGCCCGAGCGTTCTTGCGATGTCTGCGGCTCAGGGCCGGAGTCGTCGTGATGGCTCCTGCTCAAGGAGTGTGATGGTTTCTCGCAGGGGCGGGGCGGCTGTCCTGCAATGCATCGCGTTTTATTGCTGGGTGGACGATCGCTGGCCGCTCTGTCCTTGGAGCGCCCAGGGTGCGTTGGACATGCGGCACAGGTGGGCCGCAGCGAGCATGCGACGGCGCAGCAGGCCGCCAACAATGACCGGTACAGTGTACGGCCTCTGCACCGACGCGACATTGGGCAGACGGGGAGCCGCGTGCATGAAGCGGGCGGCAGAGCAAGCCGGCTTCACGGGCATGCGATGAGGACACAGCCCCGCCGACCGCGTAGGTGCGGAAGCGCACCGAGAGGTGCCTTCGCGCTCTTTGTGTGGAACTGCAAGGGCCGCCTGATGCATCGGCGCACCGAAACAAGGAGCTCTCCGTCAAGCCGGTGGAAGGTGTGCCGCGACGCTGTGGCGCTGGCGTGTGCGACCGTCGCCTGTGCCATCTCACCATGGTGGGGTGACATCGAGCCGCTCAGCATGAGTCCCGCTGGGGTGCGGCGCCTCGGCTTGCGCATGGTCCCCGTGCTCCGCCGCGAGCAGGCATTCGCGTAGACGCCGCACACTACCGACCCTGCTAGCCTCCACCACTTGGTCGTCATATCACTGCAACGGAGGGCGCCGCCGCGGAGGAGCTCTTTACCGCGGTGCATGAATGTCGCGTCACGGCGGAAAAGCGCGCGGATGAGAACCTGCTGAGGTCCGTGCGGCAGCCGCAGGCGACGTGTGCCGGCCGCCCGCAGCCTCGTTCCCCGCCGCCGGAGAGCGCCTGCGCTGAGGAGTGCGGCACTGGAGGGCGGTGTGCTGCTCATATGCGGCGAGCTTCGTTTCGTTCCCGTTTCGCGGTGCAGAGCTGCTGCGGT
>NC_009418.2:199725-256380 GCF_000002875.2 Leishmania infantum JPCM5
TTTCACGCGTACATAGCACAGGACAGCACTGCACGGCGGGTGGCCTGTCGCGCAACGTCACAGATGTCTGCGGCACCACGTGTGTCACGTGCTGCGCCGTAGACGACTTGGCATTGTCTTTGCTCAGAAGTACGTGTTCCCCGTTGTGCGAGCGTGTGCGCGAAAGGCTGCCCACGCAATTGCCGCAACGCGGCCTGGGCGGTGGTAAACCTCCCTCATTGTTCTTTTTCTCCTTCAGCGCTGGTCGCATGATGAGCAGCTCCAAGCGCCGCTATGAAGGACCACTGCATGGATTGCAGCCCGGTGCTGGGTCATGTCCCGCCAAACATCCCACGCATGGCGATCTTATGGACTCGGCAGCAATCGTCTATGCAGGTAACGTCGAGCAGCGCATAGGCGACCGCTCAGGTTGTTTCCTCCAGCCTCCTTGCTCACCCCGATGCTGAGAGGGCCGCCGCCGGCGTGCCATGCATACAAGCACACTCGGGTCCAAGCGAAATGCAGAGCGCATATGCCCCCAGAGATGAGCACAACTATGAGGAGACGAGGTGCTGCCCTGGCCACACGTCTGCGTAACGGGTGGATGCGGCCAGCCGGGTGCGCCAGCAATCGGTGAGCCTCACATTCTCTTCATCCTTTCACATCCTCTCTCTCTACTCAGTTGCGCGGCGATATACGCTTGTAAGTTTAGGTGTGTCGTCATACAGAGAAGGCCAGTAGCTCGAGAGCAACCAAAGGCATATAAGCGCTGAGCGTGAAGGCGGCGTATGTGCACCACCGGCAGACCCTCATGCGAGAGGCTCGTTCGGGCTGAAGTCAGTCATGATTTCCAATGGACCAAAGAAGCAAAACGATAGAGGCGTAAACTATACGCATCGGTGAATGGCAAGAAACGCCTCCAATCACCGTGCAAGCGCATGTGCGCATGGCGGAAAGGAGGTGACACGTGATGGTAAAGGCTCTCCTCTCTCCTCTCTCTTGCCGACACTTGTGTGCTGCCCTCGCTCTCGTGTGTGTGTGTGTGTGTGTGCTGCGTCGTGTTGTGAATTGAGGTGTCTTAATGGCCTCCATTCCTTTTCTAGGGATTCACAAAGCTTTTCACCGCCACACGGGGATACCTTAGCGCACACACGCATGCAACGCCCCTGCACGTGCTGCAACTTTAGATGCGTGTCTCTCTACTCTGTTTCGTGCATGTCCTCCCCACTCCCCTCTGCTTTTCTCTCCTGTCTTTCGCACAGCCGCCCCGTCACGATCCTGCTCATCTCAGCTCCTTGTGGCCTTCCTCTTTCCCCGCGCTCTGCCCATCACCACCACCACCACCAGACACTGTATACAGTCAAACATCCGAACAGGTGATATTGTTTGTAAGCATGAGTTAGCAGCGCTCGCGGTACCTGTATCTACGCACGTCTCCCACCCCCGTTCCCTGGTCAACTTCTCTCTCCCTCTCTGCTTTCTATTTTCCCTTGCTTATTATCTTCGCTTTCTTGGGGGAGGGAGAGGGTGAGGTCGCTGGTGGTGTGCGTTTTGTCTGGTCGCCTCCGTCCTCCAGCCCACCTCCTTTTCCTTCGCTCCACGCGCCATCATTGGTCACTCATCATGATGCAGGACACTGCTTCACCCTTTCCCCACCACCGTACGCCGGCGACGTACCAGGCCGGCTTGCATTATCAGGCCAACGGACGCGAAAGCGCGGCGCCGCTGCTTACCTCGTCGGCTGGAAATGCTGCCAACGGTAAGCGGCTCAGTCACTGGGGCCGCAACGTTTTGCGTGGCTTTTACCATGTCAAATGGCATCAGCGCACGCAGTGTGCCGTTGTAGCGTGCTTGCTGTGGTTCTTCACCCTTTTTGTGCTCCTGCACACTTTTCTTCAGGTGTCGGGTCTGACGCAGTCGATTTATGCGGTTTTCTCGAGGCCGACTTCCGGGCTGCAAACACTCCTGGAGGACGAGCTCGTTATACCTAGCCCTGTTGTGCCACCGAATGGAGCATTTTGTGGTCTGTGTACAGAGGGCCTCGTTGTCTTCCGTCCAGCTAGTGCCGCCACATCCCTGGCTACGACGCCTGCCCAGACCGAGATGGTAGTGTGCGTGGAAACGATGGAGGAAGCCTGGTTGTCAGCGAGCGAGTCGGAGCCTCTAAGCACTGTACGAGACTGTGTAGCAAGGCTCTATAACCTGGGTCTCCTGCAGCCTCCTCGTACTACCATAACCGCGGTGAATGACACGTGTGCAGCAGTGCGCGTGACAGTGCAGGTGCTCTCAGGCGAGTCAGAAGAGGCAGATCGGAACAAGTGCAGCAGCGGGTTCGTGGCGGAGCTGCAGATTTCATCGACAGAACGGGAGAAGGTGGAGGTGCACACTCAGCGGTTCCCGTCGTGGCCGCTCTGCCCTGTCGCCTCACCGGAGGCTATTGATGCTAAGGATGGACACCGAGGTGGCAGTGACGGTAATCATTACATCGTGCCCGCGTACTTTGCGACAGCAGCTGTTCGAGACACAGACGCAGACTGCGATGTCCCACCGCCGTGGAGAATTGACACTATCGAGGACCTTGATGAGGTGGTACTGCGTTTCGCCGGGGACGCGGCTCAGACCACAGAGACATCGCCGCTGCTGGCGAGTGACCTGCGCTGCCCGACCTACTTCCTCACGGTACACCTTGGCCGCTTTGGCCGCCATCACAATCAGCTGCAGGAGATCTTGAACGGCATCTCGCTGGCCAGGAGATCGAACCGCACGTTTATTTTGCCACCCTTTGTGCCGGCGCTGTACATGTCGTACTTGAGGCTAAATCCAGAGCTTCTGTACGGATGGAATGCGCTACGCAGAAACGGCCACTACTGTGTTCTGTCGTACGCCGAGGCGCGGCCAATACTGCGGCGTCTGCGTGAGCGCGATGGGGTAGTGAGTATGGAACGGGTCAGTTTTGCAGCCACTGCCGACCTGCACGTGCTGTTCAACACCACAGAAGAGCACGACAGTTATGCTTGGGGATCCATGCCTCGCGTGCCGGACACGGATGGCGCGTTTGTGTACGATGCAGATGAATGGTTCTCGATGGGGGTGCGGCGAAGGGAGGAGATGACAGCGCACACCGCAAGCAATACCTCATCAGTGCCATCGCCGCTAACGTTCCACGAGGCAAGGCCGCCTAGCGCGGAGGAGTGTAGCGGCTTCGCCGGCCCCGCTCCGAACAAGAGCCCAACGCAGTGGGAAAGGATTCGCAGGTGCACCACTGCGTTTCTGCGCACCTACGGCGATGGTGACGGGAGACGCGAGTCGTCGTTAGCCTCACGGCGACAGCCACGCATTGTGGTGATTTCGAGCGTCACAGCGTTTCATCTGCGGCCGACGCTGACGGAAATGACCAGGCTGCTTGGCCTCCTGCGGCCGTCACCGACACTCACGGTGGAGATTGGCCGGTACTACCGACTCTATGCGACGCAGCTCCAGTGGCCAGCCAACACCGATCCGAAGCGCTCTTTTTTAAACGTGCTGCAGCCATTTCGTTACAAGAGCACCATTGGTGTGCACGTACGCCGTCGCGAGTTTACGTGTCGCGAGGAGGCCGAGCACCCCAGCGCCACCATCATCGCTATGTCGGAGGCGCGCTACCAGTTTGACGGCACAGGTAAAAACGATAGCGCCGCTGCTGGTCGCCCCATCACCACCGTAGCGCGACTGGCGAGCGACTGCGGATGGAATTCGCAGTCGCTACTGCACATCTACGACACCTATGCGAGCTGGATGCGATCGCGACAGGCGCAGGGGCTGAGGCGGTCGCGTTGCTTCGCGCATGTGCAGACTTCAAACAAACAGGTGCTGCGGAGCTACGTCGCCTTTGACGAGCAAGTCGGCCCCATTGGCTCTCAGCTGCAAGCTGCACTGCAGCAGCGCTACAACCCACTAAAGAAGAAGCGCGCCGCCAATGGATATCCACCCATCTATGCCGCATTCTACGACCACCGGCCCCGCAAAGACCTTTTCCAGACTTACCAAGAAATCCCGGCAAGATGGGAGCATTCATCCGCAGACACGCAACGCGCCGACGGGGAAGCCGTCTTCGACGTCGCTGCTGTACCGCGGACAACGGACAGTCTTGTTGAGATGTTGTACCCCATCGCGGAGCAGGAGGCGCTGGCCCTGGGGATCGACTTCTTTGTGCTCGGTAACACAGGCGTGTTCCGCGGCAATATTATTTCGTCCGTGTCGATCAACGTGTGCTTGCGCCGCTTGGGCAGAGGGCTGCCGTGTCACGGCGTCCTCGCTGGGTACTACGAAATGCTGTACAAGGGTTACATGTGAGCTTCTCGACCCAGCCTCAAGCCCTCACCTCCCCGTCACCCCACTCCCACCCCTCCACTTACGGCGACTGGTTGGGACCGCATTCCACCATCCCCACTGGGCGGCATCGGCCCCTCTTTGAAGATACCGTTGGTGCAAGAATTTTTCGTTTTCTCTCCCCTTCCCACCGCCACCCGTGAGCACTTTCTTATTTGAAGCCCTGCCTACTGAATCCCCTCCTGGACACACGCGCAGCGCTCTGTTGTGCATGTCGTGCGCCCGCTGCAGGCAACTAGCTGCTCTGGCAGCTATTTGTTTTTTTTTTCTGCCTTCTCTTGGTTCTCGTGACAGAGCGACTTAGCCCATTTTGGCTTTTTATTCTGCTCTCGTGCCCTCGTGCTTCCTTTCCACTCGTACTGCTGGCATCGATCATGTGTTAATGCTTTATTTCATGCTACCGTTTGTGTCTGTGTACCGCCGCATATACGTAGGTGGCGCGCGTGCGCAAGTGTGTTCAAGGAGAGCAACAAAGAAGGAGACAGGGAGACAACGAGCTCACAGCTTAAAACGCCTCAGCTGACAAGAGCACAGCGCGCTCTGTCGTTCTTGATGAGTATGTACCGCCAAGCCGATAAGAAGAGGGAAAAGGCTCTATGTTGATGTCCTTTCGGCCACGGGACCTTCAGTGCGGCGGATGCACGACAGGCGGTCTCTCGAGCGAATGCAAGTCCAGCCATGTGGTATGAGCACAGAGACACACACACATACTCATGCATGTCCCCTCCCCGTCCTCCCCACTCCCTCTCCACCATCCTGGACATGACTTCTCACCTCTCCCCCTCATCCACACACATTTTTCCGCTCACCTCGCCGAGCTGCCGAGGGCATCTGCACCCATTGAGCATGTGCATGTCCATGTGTACGTGCTCCTACTACTGCTCTCAGAGCAGAAACGTTTCCCGTCTACGTGAAGTGGTGCGTCACGCATGACGCATTGGACTGTTTGTAGCGTGTGTGTGCGCGCGCGTGTGAGCGTGTGTACGTGTGTTTCTTCCTTCATTTTCTTCGCCAGTTTTGCGGGGCCTTTTTGACCCCATCGGCACTCCCCCCACTATCACCACCACCCACCCCCTCGGCAACACCTGAGCTGAAGCATCACTGTGCAACCTTTTTTGTTTTTGTTTGTTTTTTCATCTTCGTTGACCTCTCACCGTCCTTCCGACTTCCCAGCCCGCCCGCCCCCCCCCACCATCAGCATCGCATTCTTCCTCGCCTTCCACTCGATCGGCTTCTTTGGCTAGTTGGTTGGTGGTATTTCCTCGTCGATAGATCACACTCTTTTTCTCTTCCTCACACGTCTCCGTCGGAACTGTGGATCATGAGGCGCTATCAACATCTTCGTGATGTGCATCCGAGGCCCTACAGTAATGGCCGTGAGAGAGGGCATGAGGTGGGCCTAGCGAGAAGGTGCCAGCGCGATGGAGAGCACCTGTGTAGCGGCAGCGCACGAAATAGCTGTAGGAGTAGCGGCGGTAGCGAGGATGAAGTAGGAAGGTGGTGTGGCGCTGCGATGGTCGCGACCGCCCCTACACCCCGTCGCACCTTGAGCACCTCGAAGAGAGCTGAAAATCCTCGTGGGGCCACCGGTACTGTTCTCTCACCCCATGTGAGTTTCTCCCCGATCTCCTTCCATTCTGCGCAGGCCTCCGCGATTACATATGGAGCGGCAGAGACGACCAAGGCAACTGTGTCGTCTGCCTCGGCGCCTAAAGCCTTCTACGACGGGCCCTCCTTGCGCGACAGCATCCCGGCGCTGTTGGCGCGGCTTGCCAACCCGGTAACGCTGTCGCCGTCGCGTGCCCCCGAGAGCACGCGCTTGTTCGAGCCGGCAGCGAAAGAAGACACGTTGCAGCGAGACGCCTCATCCCTGTCGGCGCACCCGATAGTTGCACCACGGTGGAGTGGCTCCAAGCATTCCGGCGTGTCGGGTGGTGCCGTTTCCACTACCGGGCAAAGGAAAGCGATGAATGCCGAGGCATCAAATCGCTCCTCGGGGTCGTCGTCGGATGAATTCCCACAGGGCACCACACCCCCGGAGCGGGCTCAAGGGGGTCGCTACGAAGTGCGACAACCGAACGCGAAGGGAAAGATGAATCGGGGCATGATTGCCCGCGCCGAGGTACAGAGCGCTTACCCAGATGCGCTGCCGTCAGCGGCGACCGTGTTTTCGGAAAGCACGCAGCAGCGTCGCGTGGTAATGCCCCCGACGAGGTACGTAGTAGTGCAGCGGCCCGCCGCCGCCCACATCTTACCGCATGCATCAGAGGCTTCAACACGGATGGATGCGACCACTGTAGCTCCCGAATCAGCAGCTCGGCATTCGGTTGAGTTGACGTCACGCTGTTGCTCTGCTACCTCGTCCCACGGCAACGCAGAGGAGACTTGTGATGTGTGCAGCGCCAGTGTAGCCAGTAGCAACATCAGTTTAAGTCGCCCTGCGAGTCGACGACCGCGCGCCTCGCCTCTCCGAAGGAGGCCAAGCCGCTCCGGTAGTGCCGAAGCTGTCGCTGGGCGGAAACGTGCGATCGGACCCATAGCCGCTCCAGTCGCCGCCACACGCGAGTCCCTTCTTGAAGCCAGCAAGGAGGCCCCGAGCGCTGTGTCTGAGCAGCCACCGCCGCCGCGAATCATGCCATCGCCCTCGATGAACTCGACAAGCGACGTCACCCAGCACCGCGCATCACCGTCCCGAATGCAGGGCCTCTTCGACTTCGTCCTAAGCAGCAGCAGTAACAGCGGCGCCGGAGTCGAGTACAACTCACTTAATACTTCCTGTGAGTGGGCAAAGACGTCTCCCGGGTGCGCGGAAGGAGTGTCCGCCCGCGCTGCAGGCCTTCCCCCGCGCGAGCAGAAGCGCTCGCACACTATCGCGTCACCGTTTTCGCTGCTGAAGCCGATGGAAGGTGTTTTCGCACCGTCGCATGGCGCCTTGTACGGGGATGAGAGCGTCGCGCCTGTGGACCCTTTCGCAGCCGCCGTTCAAAAGGCAGGGGACCCGTTGGTGTTGCGGCACACCATCGACTACCTCCTCTCGAAGGCTCGCCGCCTGGAGAGGGAGAATCAGCGCTTGTGGTGGCAGGCGCACAGCTGGGATCCACATAGGGCCGTTGAACCTCACGAGGCTCGTCCTGTCGCTGTGCCTCTGGCCCACCGGCGTTTGCGCAAGTCCTCCTCGCCGGCAGAAGTGGTGACTCGTACCCCGTACGCCATCACTTCCCAAGCAGTAGCCTTCACTCAGACCCAACACCCACCTGAGTCTAAGCCGCGCGTGTTCGTGAAGCGGCAGCCGCGCCTTTCGCAAGCAACTGGTCGCTCTGCATCCTGCACCTCGACGTCCTTCCTCTCTCGAGAAAGCCCCCGACACAGCAGCAGTGGCGAAGGAGCTGACGCAGAAGAACATGTGAGGGCAAATCCAGGCGCTCACCTGTGCACCGCGGCAGCAGACACACCAGCCCCACCGAGCACCGAGTCAACTGAAACAACGGCGACATCGGCCGTGTCGCGCACCGAAGCGGGAGTTCAGTGCCGCCCAGCCGCGCGAGATGCGGCAACAGACGCAAGAGAACATCGATCGCCAGTGCACTTCGGGCTAGCCAGCATGGCAGAGACGGCCGGTGCCTCGACGGAATCGCAGCAGCGTGTGTCCTCCTCGTCACATGCAGACGCAAGCGCGCAGACAGAGCTCGTAGCACCGTTAACGTCGGCACTTCTCCGGACGCCGGAAGCGCGCCATCAAGCGCTGCATCACAGGTTGCAAGGAACGGCCAGTGGGGACGGCAAGGGCGACGCTGCGGCCACCCCGATAGCATCGACCGTGCGCAGCCGTCACAGCATCTACAGCGAGCGTTCGCTGGGAGTGATGGCAACAGACGCCACGTCGCTGCCACCATTCCCGGTGCAGAAGCAGCAGGGTCGAAGCCTCAGCAGCTGTAGCAGTCAAGCACACGTGAGAGGAACAAGTCAGGCAAGCGGATCTTCCGCGCCACGTGGTCATTATCCGACCTACAGTAAACAGGTCCAGACAGCGAGCATCCAATTGCCCTCTTTAGGCGAGGTCGAGGATGCGGGAGGAGGGGGCGGTGGCGGCGATACCTTGATGGTCTCGACAATGGATGGCACTACGTCGGCGCTGTCCTCGGAGAGGACAGCGGTGATTGAGCTGCACACGTCGCCCTCCTACACACGGAACACCGTGCGCCGTCTGCGAGAGTACTGCAACTCTCTGGAGGCGGCCCGCCAGCAGCTGCGCCGGCGCCTATCAAGAAGTGTGCCTAACAGCCACGATGTCTCGGCCGTAGCACTGTCGCGCGCGCGATCGCCGTCAAGCCTTTCGCACTCGCACGGCCAGGTTCCGCTGTCCCCGCTAACTACCGCGGCCCCCACCCTCAGCCGTCCCTTCTTCACCTCCGAGTACGTCGACCCGGAGGTCGACGCCACCTTGCAGGACGTTGGAGAGACGACTGCCCTGGAGACTATGATCGTGTTGCATGAGGATGGCGCCGGCACCATCACAAAGCGCGTGATCGCCGGTTCCCAGTCGTGCGTCTCGAGCTTCGCGGTGCGCTCCCCTTCGCCCCCATCACAGCGCCCGGCAGCCGCAATGACGTCCTCGCTGGCCAGCCAGTCTCCGACCCCGGTCGTGGAGAATGCCATATCGTGGGTTCGCCGGTACTCGCCACGGGCCCCGTGTCGCATGAAGCCTCAGCAGCTCCTTTCGCACTACCTGCGGGGCACTCATGATACTGCGGTCATCGCAGAGGAGCCGCGCGCGCGCCGGCTGAGCTCCTCTCTGCGTTCCGACGGCAGCAGCTCATGCTGTGTGCCGGTGGTGCATTTGGGCAAGCCCATGCGATCCGCCTCCGCCAGTTCATGGAACGCCTCCGACGTCAACATCCACTTCCCGGGCGCCGTGCCGCTCGCCCCGTCTCTCCCCAAGTCGCCACCGAAGCAAGCTCCGTCCACCGGACGCTTTGTCGTGCCGCCCACCACGCCGCTCGAGGAGGGTGATGCGGAGCAGCTACCACCACAGTCGCTGCCACCGCGGCCGCACAATCACCAGACTCATGCAGGCGCATCGGTGTCGGTCTCCCTAGCAGGGTGCACTGCACCTGGGCAGTTTGCCGGGCTGCAGATTGGCGTCACCAGCAGCACAACGAGAACGAGCAGCAGGGTCAACTCTCAGCGTTTTGCAGTGAAGGGAGTCCGCGAGTCTGTGTCGCCGAAGGAGCACAGCACGCGTATCCGAAGCAAGAGTGGCCGCGGCAGTGTCGGCTCTGAGGCACTTGTATCAGGAAAGCAGACCACTTCTTCGGCTTCGGCCGCCGCAGCCTCAGCACCTCTGTGGGATCCCACGCGCCACTCATTGCAAAGCCCAAGCCCGGTCATGCTCTCGACTTCTACTGAAACATCCGTAGCTGCTGAACTGGTGGTAAGCGACCGCCTCGGCACTCCCGTTACTACGTCCGGCAGCGAGGCGGGAGTGCGTGGCGCATCGAATGACAGCGTGCACGGGTCACGGCCCATAGGCACATCACTCATCACCGCTGTAGCCAGCGCGAGCCTGTCTGCTCTGAGTGCACCAGCGCCGGACAGCGAGGAGCCCCTGCCACCGGCTGAGACCGCAGTGCAGCCGCACATCCGCAGCCCCCTGTGCCGCCTACACCTCGAAGCGCAAGCCGTCCGCTGCGGTCGCGGCGGCAGCGGCGACCGACGCGATCTTTACACAGACAGCCTCCACGTCAGCGGGTCTGCCTCGCCGGCGCCGAGCACACCGCGAGGCTCTGAGGAAAACAGCGGTGGCCGATGCAAGCGGAGCGAGACTACAGCATTCCTGGACGAGGAGAAACGAGAAGCATCAGCAGTGTCGTCTGCAGGGGCACGTCGCGTGTCGGTGCAACTACCAGTGCTTGAGAACGACGTGGTGTCAGCGGATGGGGCCGACAGCTTCCATTCCACAGATGCTGCAGTGTCGCCGCGTAGCAGCGCCGAGAGGGTCGTTAACCTCCTTTTGCCAGCCCAGCTGGAGGGGTCGCTACTACCGCAGCCGCAACGCCCCACCTCCCAACGGCTTATCTCACCCTCTCCTCCTCGAGGGGTAGACGCGGACGACAATGCGCAGAATCCTCGTGATGGCAATACAGACTTGAAGGCTATCTCTGCGGAATCAATACCGAAGGATGCGGGCATCGACTCTACGTCGCCGCGACGCCACCTTGTGTTGCCGCAGCACCGCCCACCGGTCGCCCCGCCTCGCGTCGTCGTCATCCCAAAGAACGACGAGTCTCCTTCTCCCGCTCGCAGCAGCCTGTCACGCAGCCTGCACTCCCTTCCCTCAACCCTCTCAGACAGGCATTGCGATGATGCTTCTGATGATGGAGATGACGAAGATGGGGCACTTTGGTACTCAGAACGGTTTTGAGTGGAGAGGCGGTAGAAGGAGGAGGGGGGGCTGCGGGCCGCCGTGTGCGTCCCCTACGGTCAGTCAAGATACAAACAGAGAAGTGGAGATGAGGATGCCGCGAGGGATGTAGAACGGCGGTTTTCAATTTTGCCAACCCCTGTCTTTCCGGCAGCCGCACTGTGCATGTGTATGTGTGTGTATGTACTCAGCCTTTCTCCGGGCTATTCACCAACGTGCAGCTGTCAGTTGCTCTGTACTCTTTCGCCTTGCCTAACTGCTTTAGAGAGTCGAGGACGAATTCGGCAGCCGGGCTTTCTACACAACTCAGACACACACACGCACGTCAGCACGCTCCTACTGGTCTCTCTGTATCACCAGCTCTGAGGTAGGGATGATGAAGCCTCCAGTCAGAAATGCGCAGAGAGGCGTGGGGCCCAGTTTTGCGCCCACTCAAGCGCTGAGCATGTGCATACCTGCGTTCAACGGCGCACATGAGCGCATTGTGGACGCGAAGCAAAAAAAAATAGATGAGCCGCTGTACATGGCGCGCCACTTCCTCGTGCGAGCTCGTTGGCCGCACGAGAGGGGTCTCAGAAGGCTCAGCACCCAATACGCTGATGCTGCACGCATAGCGGCGCATTTCCCCATGAGCTCCTCCGTGCGCACGACCAGCCCGCTCAGCACGAGCCGCTCTCAATTTCCTTTGCAGCCAAGATCTATTCCCCCTCTCCCTGATGCAGCTTAGTCGGTATCACCACCGCCAGCAAAGGCCACTTCGTCAGTTTTTTTCGTAGAGTAGCCAATGTGTGGACCGGTGTGACGAATCATAGGTGTGATGTGTATCACGTGGTGTACACCTGCGCAACTCCCATCTCTCGCTCTCTCTTGCTTGCCCCACAGTGTATCCTTCTGTTTCTTCTCCAGTGTGCTCTACGTCACTGCACCACCGTCGTCCTGAGCTTCCCCGCCGCTGTCGCGCCACGCGCCACATCCGCGTAAGCATACGTACATATATATGCACACACACACACATATATATGTATATGCATGTAAAAGGAGAGAAAGAAGAGGATTGTTGCGCACCAATCGTTTCCCTAGACAGCCTCTTTCACGTATAGACCGCACAGCCTATCCGGATACTCGTTTTTCTGTCAGGGGTGCCTCCTCTGCGTGCCTCCGCCCATCCGTATATATATATATATATATGTATGGTTGGGTGGGTAGTTGTGCATCTTACTAGCGACTGTGTGAGTGGCGCCACGCATACAATCGCACGAATTATCTCTATCACTCCTACATTACAGTAGTGAAGGGGTGCAATGGGCTCGTGTTGCAGTGCGAGTGACACCGCCGACGACACAGCGTCGGCCGCACCGCCCGCCCCGAGCAAGGTCAAGACTACAGCAAAGCCGGCAACCCCTGCTTACCCTTCCCCCAGAAGGTCGATTGTGGACCTGGTCCCGCCAGACCCTCCCAGGGATTTTCAGCCCAGCGTCTCCGCAAACTCTGTTCCGCGTATGTATGGCGCAGAGAAAGCGCCAACGACTGCCGCTCCGGCTGTAGGCCCGCCTGCTGCGCAGACAGACCGCAGGATCCTCACCTCGCCTCCATCGCGACCGTTTCCGACGCTGCTCGCGGCGGAAGTGAATGAGTCAAGTGGCAACTTAGACGCGGAGTTCTCCATTGCGCTGGAGCCGTTTCCGGCCACGAAGAACGTCACCGGCACTCCAGCTGAGATCCAAAGCAGCGCCCCCGCGCAGCAGAAATCAGTGGGTGACGCGGGGAAGCAGCAGCTGGTTGCTGCCGCCGCGCCGACATTCTCCTCTGCAGATGTGACTCCTGAACGTGCCACGGCGCCGATGGTGATACAGAGCGAGGAGGGTTGTACTCGTTGTCCAAGCACGGCGCAGGTGTATGAGGTTCCACCAACCCCAAAGGATGAGAGCGGCAAGACGCTACCAGCCGATGACGCTCGAGTGCTGCAGCGTGTACCACCACCTCCGCCGCCACCGGCCGCCTCCACTGACTCCGTCACTCGCAAGGAACCGAATCTGGAGAGCGAGCAGCGCGGCGTCGACGAGGCGCATCAAGCCCAACACGAGGCGACGGACAACGTGGAGCAGAAGGGCTCTGTGGCAGCGGCAAACGAAGACGAGGAGGCGGCTGAAGCGAAAGAGCCCAGCCTGCTAGCTGACATTATACGCAACCAGGAGGAGGGCCAGCAGCGCTATCCCACAGCGCTTTCCATTGATGCCGCGAAGGATGCACCGGTGGAGATAGGCATGGGCAAGGATGCGTCACCCTCGGCCGCGACAGCCGAGACGCACGCCAAGGAGAAGCCAAAGAGCTCCTCGCCACCGCCTCCGGAGAGCGTCAATGACATGAACGGCAAGGCCTGCAAAGTCGACGAAGCTAGCTCAGCGCCGAAGATGCCCATGGTCACCACCGTTGCCCCAGAGCAGGTGGACGGCCCCATGTCTAGTTCAGTCTACAAGATTCCGCAGCATTATGCGTCGCCGGCTCTCCATAAGGCAGAGGCGCTGCATGGCATCTCATTGGAAGAAGTCGATGGTTTCATTAACCTGATCACACCCGAGCAGCAGCCCCAGGAAGCACAGGAGATGGATTCCAATCGCATTCGATTATCGCCGCTGGCGTGCCCCATCCAGGAGCTCTCGCAGGTGGAGCCCATCAGCTGGAGTAAGGCGAGCCTGCTGGAAGGCTCACCGCTGCACTGGGAAACTTCGCATGGGGCCGACGTGTCACCGAGCCTGTACCGCTCACTACGCCTGGGCACCGATTTGCTGCGGCAAAAAGATCGCGCAAACGCATTTAGCGTTGCCGACAAGATCGGTGCCGCCGCCGCACTCTCTGAGTTCGGCTCAGAAGAAGCAGAAGAGGAGGAGCAGGGCGTGGCGTGCGGCCTCGGAGACGACGCGGAGAAGCCGATCGCCTTCACCGCCACCAGCGAGGTCGAGCTCGAACGTGAGGCGGCGGAGGCGAGCAGCGATGAAGAAAGCACACTCTCCATGGACAAGGACCGTGTGTATACAATGGGCAACACAGATGCGGAGGGCAGGTCGCAGCCTACGAGGAGCGTGGAGTCGTCCGTTGCGCCGGTAGCACCGATAGAAGCCGCCGACAAGCACATGGCCAGTTCAGAGCAGCACGCGACCTTCGCAATGCTGACCGCTGAGAATTCCGTCTGGACCGGCGCTGAGGCTCCCCGTCGCATGCCCCCACCGCCTCCATACCACCATAGCGACGAAGCTCGTGACACACAGCTGTGCTCACGGTCTGCGCCGCCAAGCATATTGTCCCCTCCGCCTGCATGATAGACTTCTGCTTTGCCGAAGCAAGACGAAGAAGAGAAAACAGCGACTCGTGTTTGTGTGAATGCATGTGCGTATGTGTGTGACCTTCTTGGACTCACGTGGTGATCATGTGAAGCGGAGTGTTCCGAGAACGGGGGTGGGGGGGGGGGTCTCCACGCACTTTTCCACGAGCGTTGGCGCTGATTTTCGGAGGCTTGCTGGAAGCCTCCACAGACCGCAGAATTAGTGGCGCTTGTCTAAGTCATGCAGCGTCAGTGTCATCCACACGCATACACACACGTAGGCGGTACCAATCACCGTTTTCTCTCTTCTCTGCATGTTCTTCAAGGCAGTCTCGGCCGCCACGTCTGCCATTCCTCTGTCCGCTCGTCCTCCAATCAACTTCTTTCATTTCTATTTCGCTTTCTCGGCACGGCTAGCACAGTGCTGGGCTTGCCTAGCGCACAGCCAAGAGGCCACACGAAACTACATAGGGGGTGAGGGATGACGCGCTGCGGCGACGGCGTTTTCTCCTCCCTCTCCTTGCTGTTATGTGGATGCGAATGTGTGTGTAATGATGTCATTGTACGCTGTAGCACGCACTTTCTTGCCGCTGCCATTTTGCCATCTCCATGTTGGCGGCAATTCTCCGTCAGCCTGTCATATTCTCTATCTGTTTGCGAGCGTATTACACGCAAGGGGTGGCGGGCAAAAATGTCGCTGCGGTTGCCAGCCTGACAGTGATGGCACGCCGCCCCCGCCCTTCGTGCGTATCGCCGGTGCCCTTTTTTTTTTGGCTTCGCTTTGGCTTCACTCCTTTGTTTTTCCTCCCTCTCTGCGTGTCCCCGATGATGGTCGGCCACCTCACCGTGATAGCATGGGGCCGTGCCCACTCTTTCTGGAGAGGCCAGGAGCCTGCAGCCGGCCCGCGGGCGCTGTTTCGGACTCGTGGTGTCGGCGGAGAAGTCTGGGCTGGCGGTGTGCCGGAGAGACTCACGGTCATGATCATGCTTGAGCAAACCAACTACCCATCGCGCCGAGGATTCAACGACCATTGGCACACACACGCTCCCGTCAAAGGCGTTCGGGTTCGGGAGAAGGCGGAGCGCCCCTGCAGTCGCAGACGGATGGCAGCGTCCCGCCTATCGTGGCACACGCGAAAAAGCCGTCCTGGAGCAGGCCCCGCGATGCGAGAACGCGAGCACTGTGCGCACGCTGCCAGCGGTGGCTGGCATGGTGGAACGCATCCAGGCAAGACATCAGATGTCAGAGTAGCGCAAGTGACAGAAGGTAAAGGCTCAGAGACGTGCGTATGGATCAGCCCCAAAGTGCGTGTTTGCGAGGCATGCGGCACCTCCTCCATCCAACCGGGTGGGGCCGATGATGTACAGATGCCGAAAGCATCACGAGAGCACCCCAAATGGCACCATGGAGTCGGCCAGAGTCGCGTGCTCGGAGCATTCACACCATATTACGGCATGCGGCGGCTTGAGGCAACCGAGGGAGGGGCATGGCGTGCAGGTGGAGGACAGGGTCTGAGAGGGCCCTGGCCTGCGGCTGGCCCACCTCCTCTCGGTGCTCATGCGGCACGCACCTACACCAGCCCCTGCGGCCTGCACGGCAGACGCCGCCGCCTCCGCCCTCGAGCAGGACCCTGCACCGGGGTCCGTGTGGCGCCGGTCGCGCTGCACGCGTGCGAGGGCGATACGCGGAGGGACAAGGCGAGCCCGCTAGCAGCATGGCCCGACTCGACGGCTGAACGGCTCGTCGTGGACGGCGCGGATGTGGCCGCCGTGCGACAGGGGTGGGTGGGCTGCGGCTGTATGCGTGCACGTGTGGACTCGGTCGTGATGGGACGGCACGTCGCAGAAAAGAATAGCTCCCCGCTTAAATGCATATTTTTTTATGTGTGGCAGTGCTGTGCGGCTTTTCGCGCTGCCTTACCTCGTTCGAAACACTGATATGGATGATTTTGTCGGAGAGACAGACAGCGACAAGTGTGTTAGCAGCGCAAACGCCGTCGCTATGCTCTCGTGACACCCCGAATGACCAGCTGTTTTCCAGTTGCGTGCTGACCGACTCCTTCATTCTCCCCATCTGTGCTCTCTCGCTTCTCGCTTTCCGTGGTCGCTAAAAGAGCTTTCCACTCACGCTGATTGTGCATGTGAGGGAGAGAGGCATCTCGACTGTGGATATGTATGTACTTCCTCCAATCGCAGAGATTCAGTCGCCCCTCGTTCTGCCTAAGACTCGATGCCGCTGACACTAGTGTAGAGCTGTGTCCTCTCTCTTCTCGCGCGTGTTTACGGTTTATGTATGATTTTCATTCGTCGTCCTGTCTCTCCCTCCTTTTGCTTTATATTCCTTGTCTATACTGCTCCCCTCTCGGTCCTGTGCTCACTTCAGTGCTTCACGCATGTTTTCCATTGCAAGCGCGGCTGCGCATCAGGACGCCGCCGTCTTCTCCGGTGCGCCGCTCACTCGGCGAGGGGTGAAAAATGTCGAAAGAACGCTTTCACCCTGACATGTGCACACAGCGCGACATCTGTGCCCTGCGCCACTCCGTTAAAGACGTCGCATCGTGTTGGAAGCGGGCAGAGCCCTATGCGGAGTTCTGCCCCCCCCCCCCAGCCTCCCCTCCTCACACACACGTTCCTCTCTGGCCGCTTCGTTGTTGAGGGGGCACATTGCACTGCTTTCTAAAGGCCCCGTGTCCTTACTCAGAGCAGCGCATATGTTGGCTCACCGGCCTCTTTCGTGTCCCGCCCATTCCGCCAGCTTTTGTTGCGCCCCTGTGGACCACACACACACACACACCAACGTGATATGGAAACAGGCGAGCATGTTCGTGGGTACGCAATGTACATGGGCGTGCGTCCGTCACATATGCGACTCCTCCGAGACGTTCGTTCGGCTACTCTTCACCTTCCGCTACCTTGTCTCCCCAAATCCCCTCTTCTCCTGCGCTTGCGCACACACTTGCACGTATCTTTTCTTCCTCTTGCAACACAGATACGCAACAAGCGACCACATCACCCCCTCTGCGACTACAACGAATTGAAAGGATCGCCTCCTCAGCCCACCGATATAGTCATCATGCACTCTACGCCGGCCAAGGAGGCCGAGGCAGAGGGCTACATGAGGAGCGGCAAGAAGCACCTGGAGAAGAAGCTGTTCCAATTCAAGGCAAATTATGGCGGCGCCGCCGAAGACTTCGACAAGGCCGCGCGCATCTACACAAACTTGAGAAACTATCCGAAGGCGCGTGAAGCCTGGACACAAGCCTGTGAGGCTCACAGTAAAGCCCATAACGACTTCAACGCCGCGAACTCGATGGAGAAGCTGGGAGACCTTGCTTCCCAGTATATATGTGATTCCCAGAGCACCATGTCAAGTGGCAGTACTGCCAGCACGACAGCGCAGCTGAGCGAGCATCTCTTTCAGGACGCGATTCACGCCTACGAAGAGGCATCCAAGCTGTATGGTGTGGCCACGAATGGGTCGAAGCAGGCGTCGGTGCTTAAGAAGGCCGCAGACCTGATCTCGCGCTCGCTTGTGACGGCGCATTACCGGCGCCCCGGCACCAGCGGCGCCACCACCGTCGACACGGCGTACCTGCAAAAAGAGTACGAACGCATCATTCCAGAGGTCATAGAGCTGATGGAGCGCAACTGGGAGGTGACGGAGTCGAAGCCGTTCGACTTGCCGGACATCTACCGATCCTACATGCTCTTCCACCTCCGCTCCGGCGACGTCGAGGGCGCCGTGCAAACTGAAAAGCGCATGATAGGCGTTATTTCCACCAGCCCAGCCGACGGCACGTACGACGACAGCAAGAATCTCTTCCGCATTCTCAACCAGCCCAGCAACGCCGCAAAGGTCGGGCTGGAGATTATAGTACTCTGCCTCAGCACTTCCGTCGATGACGGGTACACGTGGGCCAACATCGAGATGGGTCGCCTCGGGGCTGTGTTTGGCTTCTGCAACTCGTCAGAGGAGCGAGCGGCGGCGGCGCTGCTAGCCGCCTACGCCGAACGCGACGAGGATGCCTTGCAAGAAGCACTGAAGACGAACGCGTGCTTCAACTTCCTCGCAGCAGACGTGTCTCGAATGGCCAAGAAGCTGACGCTCGGGGGCAAGGGGCACTCCAAGGCGACGGAGGCATCAGTGGCAGCTGCCGGCGGTGCGGAACGCTCAGCTGCGCCGCCGTCCTTGTCACAAGCGCCGGTGGACGCATCGGAGACGGACTCCGAGGACCTCCGATAGACGATGAAACGATCAAAGAGTTGCTGTTGCAGTTTCCTTTTCGTATCCGCGTATGCGGTCTTGCACGTGCATGGTGCTGAATAATACTTGTCGCACTACTGCAGTTGCGCGGGCAAGCCTTACGTTTGTTGCTGCGTGGGGATCCCTGCCGGTTTTGGGAGAGGTTTTATCTGCCTATCTCCATCCTTCTGCTGAAGGTGGCCTTGAGCTTGCATCTTGAACACAGACACACGAATACCAGCGAATGTGTATGGTGTGCATGTGAGATACGGAGAGGTCGAGTCTATCAGTCTGTCTGTGTGTGTGTGTGTGTGAGGCTGTCAACGCCTTCGACATTTTCTTTTGCGTTTCCGTTCTCCCTGTGTTGGCGATATGCTTCTTCTTTACCTTTTTTGCCGTTTTCTCACGCTCATCTCCCCCGCCCGTGCGCTCTCGTCGCCGTCACGAGAGACGAGCTCAAGGAGAAGCTGGATACACACAAAAAAAAAAAGAACGAGCTCTGCCTTCGCGCAACCAAGGCAAGAGGGAGTGCGGCAGCAACCCCAGAATCTCCCCGCCTTTTACCGCTCTGCACGCATCACTCGCCGCCGCACTGATTCGTCGAAGAGTAAAAGAGCTGAAAGAAAAAAAGAAGGCAATGGACCACACGCACAACGCACGCGCGCGTACCACCTCGCGCTCTTCTCCCTGTGCGCTGTATGCCCATGCACTGCGTCTCTGCCCACGATGTTCTTCCTTTCACTCTCACTCTCGCTCCGTCGCTGTCTTCCTCCTCGTTGTCTCTCATGTGGCGCTGCCCTTTAGTCTTTGTTTTCCACGACATCCTCTGCGTCCACTCATCATAATTTCTGCACGTCTATTTGTGGGTGCTCGCGCCATCCCTGCCATCTGAGCTGTTTTATAAAGCGTGTTTGGCACTTGGTTTGCTCCTCTCCTCGCTCTGTATTTCTCCTTTTTCCTTTCCCCTTGTGCCCTCAACACCAACGCACAACGAACAAAGGGAAAAAAAAACGAAAAGGGAGATTCAAACTGCACGCACACACGCACACACCCTCGCCACCTTCCTCGGGCGTATCTCTGCGTCTGTGTCGGTGTCGGTGCGTGCGTTATCTTTGGCTTGTTTGTTCGATTTTTTTGTTTGTTTCAGATCGAAACTTTCATTTCGCCCCGTTTGGTTTGAAGGGAAACTCTCTCTCTCTCTGCGTATCGATAGATATCTTATATATCGATATATATTTATATACGTGTATATATATATCTACATCTAAGATATCTATCTGTATGTACATATAACGAAACACACAGAGTGGGGAGAAAAAAAAAAGAGAAACAGACAAACATTTTTTTGTGTTTTGTGTGTATGTATGTGTGTTTTGGCTCATACCACTTAGAGAGAAAAACACAAGAAGAAAAAAGCAAAAGACAAAACGCATCTCGATTTATTATTATTATTTTGACGAAACGCATACACACGTGCGCTCACGCGAGTATCTAATCCTAAATCCTTGCGCACGTTGCACAGCTTCTTGAAGCTTTCTCTTTCTTTTTTTTTCTCGTCTTCTTTGCTTGTGAGTGTGTGCATGTGAGGTGCGTTCTCCTCCGTGAGCATTTCTTTTTTTTTCCGTTTTGGTTCTTGATTTTTTATATTTTTTTACGTTTTTAGTACGTCTTAGCCTTGGCTAGTGAGTGGGTCGCGCCTGTGTCTGCGCCTTCTTCGCTGCTCGCTCACTGAGTGTGTGTGTGTGTGTGTGTTATTCCCTCTTCTCCTGCGGAAAGAGCTAAGAGCAAGTGGCACAAGGTCCCTACTCCCTCGCCTCTCACATTCCATCCTCTCCCCTCCCTCCCCACCCCCTTCTCTTACCCCCTCATCTGCGCAGAAGCACACCGTCGTCGCCTTGGTTCTTTTTCTTCCATCCCTCTCTCTCTCTACGCCATAGTTTCCTTTTGCCGTTGGTGTTCGTGTCGTCGTTTTTGTTGTTGTTTTTCCGCCTTGTCACGTAATTTTTTCTTACACCTGCGCCTTGAAACGCCGAAGAACAAGACAAAAGGAAAGCAAAAATTTGTGTGTGTGTGTGTAAATAAGTAAACAAAATGGCGGACCCTGCGCACACCCGCGATGACTTCTGGGAGCAGCAGCAGCAGTCGGTTCAAATGACCCGGGGTGCCTTTGAGGCCATGAACAACAACAGCATGCAGTTGCTGCAGATGCGCGTCGACACCTTGGAACGGCAGGTGGCGATGCTATCTGCGCAGGTCATGGCAGCCGCGCTGCCCGCATCTTTTCAGGCTTACCCAGGCGTCACGTACGGAATGTCGCCCGCCACCTCCAACGTCACCCAAATGACTGCCATGCCCACACAGATGCCCGCGAATATGTACTTCTACCAGCCGCCTGGCATGCCCGCCGCTGCTCCGGCTAACGGTGCCGCTGCGGACGACGGCAAGGCGTCGAAGCAGCTGGAAGATGAACTCCAGCGCATGGGTGTGTTGGCCTATGGTGGCGCTGCTGCTGGCAGCACCACGAGCCCCGAGGCAGCCGCAGCGGCAGCGACGATGACTTTGATGCAGAACAACTTCGTGGTGTCCCCGACCAGCGGCATCTCCGCCTTCCCGGGTGTGATCGCCGGGGTCGGCAACTCCAACGGCGCCGGCCCTGGCATACCCTTCATGCCCGGGGCGCACGAGGTGGCTTTGGCGTCCTCGATGATGCCGGGTCCGCCGCCAGCGTCCACCTCCACCAAGATGAGCAATGCGCTTCTTCAGAAGGCGTTCGGTTTCTCGGACCCGGCCATGAACGGGGCCGGCGGCGACGGCATGAACGCAAACATGAGCAGCCTTCAGCGCAGTTGTGCTGTGACGCTGGACCCGCTTCAGAGCACCAACGAGAAGCTTGAGCAGATCTGCCAACAGTCCAAGATTCGCGTTCTCTGCCTGAAGGGCTGCAAAGGAATCACCAGCCTGAACGCCATCTCGCGCCTGCAGAACCTATGGCTCCTGAACCTGCAGGGATGCTCACCTTGTGTCGACGACAATGCGGTGCGCATGATCGCTGCGCACAACACACGCCTCAGCCGGCTAAACCTCTGCGGGTGTGACCGCGTGACGGACGCGCAGCCACTTGCGCAGCTCTCCCTCATGTTTGACCTCAACCTGTCCGGCACGATGATCGGCACCGCTTCGCTGGAGGCGATCTCGCACGGGTGCGGCCAGCTCAGCCGCCTTGCCATCAACAGCTGCCAGCAGCTGACGGATGTGTCAAGTTTGAAGAACCTGTCGGAGCTGAAGCTGCTCTACTGCCGCTACTCCGAAAACATAGACCCGGCCACCATCACCAACGTGCTCGCCGGCATCGGTCAGAATCTGCTCACGCTGAACGTGGACGGCATCCGCTTCCGTCAGCTTGACCTCTCTAACTTGCCGCACGTCACCGCCTTGAAAAACTTCAACTGCAAAGACAACACCCAACTTAGGGATCTGGACTGGCTGCTGAGCATTCCCAACGCGGCAAGGGCCTTCGAGTCGCTGGAGATGCTGGACGTGGAAGGGTGCGAGTCGCTCGTGAGCTTCGGGATGCATATCACCTCGCTAAAGCGACTCAAGACGGTGCGTCTCACGAACACTGGCATCACCAATGAAGAGCTTTCCCGCATCTCAGCCTGCCCGGCGCTATCTGTCATTCACCTTGAAGACTGCGCTGGCATCACGAATGTGGACTGCCTTGCGAATGTGCCCACTCTCACAAAGGTGATACTGAGCATGCGGATGCAGCATGAGGACACCAAGGCGAACGGCGTCGCTGCCCTGCGCAAGACTGGTGCCGAGATCATCTTCGCGGCGGCCAGCAACCACCACGGACAAGGTGGTTCTGCCCACTATATGACGCCGACGAGCCGCTTCGCCCCATCGATCCCCACCACCAGTCCGAACACTGCAGCGGAGGCACACGCCTTTCCGTAAGAAGATCGTACGTGTTTCAATGGACAACGAACGAAAACAAACAAAATGAAGGCGCTGCAGGGCAGCCCACTCCGCCTCCACGCAGGTCAAAACTCTCCGCACCCCTCCCTCCCGTCTCTCTGACACGTTTGTGCGTGTCCCCTTGGGAGTGAGTGGGCTTGATAACAACGATGTAACTTTTCTTCGTTTCTTTTATTGTTTCTCTGTTTCGTATGCGCATGTCTGTGTGTGTGAGAGTTTCGCCAAGGAACAGGAGATCTTGCTGTTTGCTCTGGCATGCACCGAAAAAAAAAAACACTCATGGGGCTCATGCACTCTTTTGTTTGTGTATGTGTGTGTGGTGTTGCTGGTTTTCCTGTGCTCTTTCTTCCCTGCTGTTTTCCGGTGCCACCACCTCCCCCTCCTTTCGCTCCCTCGCACACGTCGTCTATCCGTTTTTCTCGAGCCACCCACCCTCGCCCGTGTCCCCTTGTGTCTCTTCTCAGCATCGTATTGGTCCTGTGGTGGTGCTGGCGGCGGCGGCTGTGGTGGCGGTGGTTTTTCCTTGGTTGTTGTTGTTTGCTTGCTTTTTTGCTCGCTGTGGGCGGAGGGAACGGGTGCTCTCGCGTTTCTGTGCGAAATGGAAGCTCTTTTTTGTTTCGCTTTCGTTTTTTGTATGACTTTTGTTTCCTATTTCTTCCGCCCTTTGCCTTTCCCACATGCACCGCGTGGATGCGTGTGTGTGTGTGTGTGGCTGCGTGGCTGTGCCCGCCGTTGTGCGCCAACGCTTGCTCTCACTTGCCCATGCGCTACGTGCCGCGACAACCCAATTCGGAGAGGAGGAAATGGCACAAATGATATGCACCGCGGGGGGCGCACCAGCACCCACACGAACGCCTTCAGTGGAGAGGGGAGTGTGGGAAGGTGCATGCGTGTGTGAACGTAGCGACACAAAACGACATAAGAAGGGACAGAACCTTCTCTCTCCCTCTCGTCCTCAACCCCCCTCCATCCCTCTTTTTTCGTTTGTCGTCCTTTTTGGGCTTATTTGGCTATTCTGTCTGCGGCTCGGCTATTGGACATGCCCCAGTGTGTGTGTGTGTGTGGTTTCCTTCTTGCGTTTCCTTCCTTTCTTACTTCGGCCCGTTCCAAGCAGTATGCCAAAACCACACACACACACACAGAAGAACAAAATAAGGGTCTCACGCACAAAGACATACAAAGACATTCGCAACACGTGGGTCTGCGCACCTGTCCCCTCCTCCCTCTTCCTTCCTCGACTGCTGGTCCTCTCGACCCCTTCACACTTTAGCTAAGAGTTGTTGTACATGGCCTGCCGCTATTTTGCCCTTCTCTCTCCGTTCGTTCATGTTTTACATCTTCTCGATTCTTTGTTGTTGTCTTCTTTCGCTTCTCCACTCTTCCCTGATAAGTCTGGTCTCACCATCTCCTATGTTTTTAGCTTTCTGTCTGCTTGTCGGTGTCTTGCTTAATGGTTGATCTTTCCTCCTGTGCTCGTTTCGGCGCCGTATTCCTCGGTGTTTTGTCTGTCTTTCCCGTGAGCATGCAAGTACGTCTGTATATATGTCTCTGCTCTGTGTCTCGTCTCCTCTTCCACTTCTTCTATCCCTTCCTATTTCGTCTGCACACCTCCCTTTACTGAAATTGCCCGCTTTCTCAGTGCCTTTCCGTTACCCGGAGAAATAAAAAAAATTCTTTCGTTTGGTTTCACCCTCTCACCCATTCACTCTCCCGTTTTTGTTTTGTTTCCGTGTACTGTTCAACTCTTGCTTCGTGCGTTCATGTTTCTCTTCTGTTTCCCTCTGGGGGATGGGCTTCCCTATGATGGATGCACTGTTCTGTCTACCGGCCTGATGGTATGACCCCCTCCCGCCCCCTTCCCCGGTGCTGTATGGCCATGTCCGTGTGTCTGTGCGAGTGTGCCCCTGCCACGGCACGTGCTTGTTTCTAAATGATAACTCGATCAGCGAAAACACAACGAAAAAAAGTGACGCACAAGCCCGAAGCGCAGCAGTGCCGACAGCAGCGCTTCGGTGGAGGGAGAGGGGAGGCGGCGGAGGGGGTGAGCACGACGACTCGCATGTTTCACAGCCCTGCTTAACATGTGTCTTTTTCTGTTCGAAATGCCCCGTCCGATTAACGCAAGTCGCTGGAGCGAACAAGCAGGGTGTGTATGCATGTGTGTGCGAAAGCGTAGCCAAGGGGGTGGGGTGGGGTGGGGGGAGGGGGGCTCCTGTGGATGTTGTGAGAGAGAGCGTTGCACAAATGGCAGGGGCGCCTGGTAGAAAAGAAGGAGCGGTGCATCCGATGGAGAAGACGGATAGGGAGCACGCAGGCCGATGATAAGAGGCATGTGAATAACTTTGGGATGTCTTTCTGCTCGTTACCCGGTCACCGCTGCCCCATTCCTTCTACCGAGGCCTTCTCACCTCACATCCCCCCTATCCCTAAGTCTGCGCCTCTGGTGCAGAGTGAGCAAGCTCTCCCTCCAGCACAACTCCGTCATTCCCTCACTTTCAGGCAGAAACGCGTCCGTGTAATGCAGCTCTTTCCTCTGGCATGAACTGTCTTCTGTTACCTGCTCGGCGGCCCTGCGCTTCTTTTTTTTTCGAGAGGTGGGGCTTGCTTTTGGTGCGTGATGTAGTCCCTGATGACGGGGGACACACCTCCGCATGTGGTATCACAGGGTCCAGTACTCCCAATCGCTGTGTGTGGGGAACCGAGCAGCTTCTATCCCTCTCAATGCCGAGCCACCTCTGGTGGTCACGGGGTCAGGCACCTATGGCGTGGGGCATGTCAGAGTGATGTATCGCTGCTGATGTCGGCGGTCAGGTCCTGCATGACGTGGCGTGGAAGCGAGCTGTGACAGTGAGCAGGTTGGTGTCATCCATATGATAGGCGGAGAGTGTCCGCGTGACTCGAGCGTACCTCACCCGGCCCTAGCTGCCTACCGTCGGAGAGCCTAAGCCCCCGCCAGGGGTACACCATGTGACTGCTGGCACCATGGAAGCGGTTGTGAAGCGACCTGAGAGGCAGAGTTTGTGGCAGAGGCGGTTCTCAGATGGCTGAGGCGGCATCGCTATAAGACGTGCCTACGGCTGCTTCGCACTACGCAACGGAGTCTGTGTCGGGCCAGGTAGAGTGGAGGTTGAACCCTCTTCTACAGCAGAGAATGGACACGTCGAAAAGAAAACATCTGTGGTGAACCGGCTTAGTGTGCTTCGGTGCTTGCATGTGTGTGTGTGTGTGTGTGTGTCTGTGGTTGGTGCTCTCTTCCTTTCCGTGTGCCCAGCCCCAGGCCTTTGTCTTTGTGTATTGTTGTTGTCCCCTTGTCCCACACGCACACGCACCCCTCTTGGCGTACGAAGCGCATATGGGCAACAACCGACGAAGTACCAGTGGAGATTCTGACGAGGGAGCGAGGTAGACAATCGAATGAGGCTGAGCAGCAAACAAAGAATAAAAACGCTAACATATGATGCCCTCACACACACACACACGTGTATGCATACATGCGTACACACGCAGAACATGTCACGGGTAAAAACGCCGGTGCACGCATTCGGAAGGTAATCCAAAGAAAAAAAAAACGAAGAAAGAGGGAAACCTGTACAATGTTTTTTTTTTTCGGGGTAGGAGGAGGGGGGCTTCTCTGTTGTAGCCGCGGCAGAGTGCCTGTATGTGTGTTAGAGAGCGCGTGTGGGTGTGTACCCTCGTGCGCCTCGTTGTTCTTCTTCATGGTTGTCTTCTACCTTTGCTTTTTTTTTCGGCTTCGTATCAAATGCCTCATGGAAGCGCACAGAAAACTGTCGCCGAAGTGCGTGTGTTGGCGCAGTGTGAGCCACCGTGTGGCATACGATACGTTCGCTCCACGCCATCCCCCGTTCCTTTCTCTCTCCCGTTGGCGCCGTCCTCCTCCTGCTCTGTGCTCGCCAAAGTCAATCGCCTTCCTCTCTGTCTTCCAGTCTGTCCGCATTCTGATTGCTTTTTAACTTTTTCTGGGTGTGGGAAGAGCTCGTCGGCCATGGAAGCGTAGCGACTCAAAGGTGACAGAGAACAAGGAAGTGATAGCAAGTTTCCGACGCGAGCGCCGAGGCACCGACAGGCGCACGAGTGACAGCAAACGCCGACCAATCAGACGCACTCAGGCGCACGCGCACGGTACTACGGGGGCAATACAGCCATGTGGCGGTACGCCGCCGAATGCTCTCGAGGTAAGTCTTCGCGTGGGCTCGGGGAGGGTGTGCGGATGAGAGCAGTGAGGGGGAGGGTGCAGATTCCGCGAGCTCTTGCCCCTCTCCTGCCTGCCTCGCTCTCCACTGGAATTGCACACCACCAAACGATAACAACTCCAGATGGCGAGGCAACCACACAGACAGACATAGACAGAGACGTTCACATGCTGAAAAGCAATACGCACAAATTCGATCTATTTTTTTTCCGTTCTCCGTATGCAAGTCAAGTTCCAAACAAAAAAAGAAACGGAGAAGTCAGTACGAACATATAGGAAAGACAGCACAGCACAGACACATGATACGTGCCAGCACTCTATCACACATCACCCCTCGCACACACACACTCACTTGCGGGGGTTCTGGGCTTTGTTTTTTTTTTTTCGTTGCTTTACGTTTTTTTTTCTACTTCTTTTTGCATTTTCCAAAACAGGTGAAGAGAGAGAGAAAGCGAGATGGAATTTTGGCATACAGATTTGTGTTTGCGTATCAGATAGTGTTGTTGCGGCGCTTTTGCCTTTTCTCCTTTGCGGGCAAACTGCACTGCAGCGTCCCCATCCTTTCCTGAGCACCCCCGTGCCCCCCCCCCTCCACTTACTCCGCGTGCGAGCCTTTTCTCTCCATTCAGTGTTTCATCTCTCTCTATCATACCCCCTCCCTCCCTCCTCCTCTGAGAATAAAGAGAAAAGATGTGTGGTGCTTTCGTTTTTCTTCTTCGTCCTGCTCCTCTCTTTGTGGCGTGAGCCGTGACGCTCGCCTCTGCCGATGTACGGTGTCAAAAAGACAACTACGCAGGCGCAGAGGGAGAGAACGGGCGAACGCGTAGCGCGGGGGAGAAAGTGATGACGATATGACCTAGAGTCCAGTAAGTGTGCAGCTTCACCATAAAGCGTCTTGCTGTTACCTCGATGCTTGTTGACTGCCAAAGACAAAAAAACGTCGGTTACGCTTGCCGTAGGTTTGCGTGAGGCTTTCGTCGCCGTCGTCTCTCCTTCTCCTTCTATCGATTGACTTTTACTTTTTTCTCTCGTTTCGGAGATGGCGGGAGACGGCGGAGCGGCGGCGGCATCGGCGGATATGATGCTGCACGGCAGCCACCGGTGGTTGTCTCTCCCTTCTCTGTTTCTTTGTTTCCTTGGTGTGATTCACCACCATCACCATGAGCACAACACCCCTGTTCTCCAACGATCCCCACATAACGGGGCTCTGTGGGTGGGGGAGGGGGTTGTCTGTATGCCTCCCTTCTCTTCTTTGTTTTTCGGCTTAGGAACGTGTATACCTCTGAGTGGGTGCGTGCGTGTGATTTCATGGGCGCGCGTCCATCTCTTTCTCTCGGTGCCGCCGACTATTTCGTCTCTACTACCCCCTCCCTCCCTCCCCGCCCCGTACCTCTTTGTTTTTTGTGTTTTTTTTTGGTTTCTTTGGATGTCTCCCCCTTCTCCCACCACCCTCCTTTTTTTGTATTCTGGCGTCTTTAATGTCGTTGTTTGCACAGTTGCTCGCTGCATCCGTCGGCCTGCCTGTCGTCTTCACTTGTTTCCCTTTTTTGTTGTCGTTGCTTTTTTTTTGTTCCTTCGCTTCCGTTCTTCTCCTCCTTTCCCCACCCCTTTTTTTTTTGTCGTTAGCCCAGGACAGCGTCATGCGCGGTCGCGTCGGATGTGTCGTAGTTCGCCGTGGCTCGCACACACGTCGCGTAACAAAACGAAAAGGGAGACAAACAAAAAGCATACATGCATACATGCACACACACAAAACCACCAAAAGACATACGAGGAGAGAGAGAAAAGAAAAAGACGATGAAAAGGAAACGGAAAAACCTGTAAGAGGCGAAGGCCCCTGTGCTTGTACTGCATACTGCCATTCCCCTCTCTGTATCCTCTCTTAGCACGCGGGAGTGGGCATCGCCACGTTGTCGCCTCGCTTTCGTTTCTCTTTTATTTTTGACAGAAAAGTAGAGGAAGGAATGCGTGAGAATGATTTTGTGCATTCACGCACATCATCCATGCGTGCAACACTCGGACACGCACAAGACAAAAGCACATCGCTCACACGCGCGCACATCCCAGCATGTCGTTTTCTGTATTGGTCTCTCATGAGCAAACGCGAAAATGAGTAAAAAGGGAAAACAAAAGAGTCGGGGGGAGGGGGATCGGTTTGCTCACAGCAGCGGCGCTCCGCGGCCTACGAAGCCGCTACGTCGCATGGAATGGTCCACCGCTGTCACAGACGAGTTCGTGGGCGAGAGAACAAGCAAACGTGGCTTAGGACAGTCTCGGTGGCTTCGCGAGGGACCGGTGAGCATACAACTCACCTGCCCTTTCTCTTTCGCCAACGTTTTTTGTTTGCTGTTTGTTTTTTTTTTTCTTGTAGCTGGCTCGCTGTCTCTTCTCCAACATACACATGCGCCTTCCCTTCTTATACGTATATATTGCCTTTTTTGTCTTCTCTTCTGCACTCCCACCCCTAGACACTGACCGCCTGTTGCCGCGGCACTTTGGTGCGATGCCATCACATGCTGGCCAGCTGTATCACACCACATAATGACTATGAAAAGAGCCGGCGTGGGTATTTTGTGCATATGGTTTCGCATATTATGGTGAAGGTGTGTCTTGGACAGTAAACGCCGACGGGCAACTCTCTCTCTCGCGCGCGCGCGCTCTCCTCCTTCTCCGCACCTCCTCCTCCTCTCTTCCTCTCTACGCCAGCAGGTCAGTGCACCAGTCCCTGCGGAGATTTTATTTTTCGTTTGCATGTTCATTTTATTGCTTTCTTTTATTGATCTTTGTACGCTTTTCTCGATGCATAACAGTGCGCCGATATCGAGGACATGATCGAGTTTGTTCCTCTTGCCCAGCGGAAAGATAGTGCTTGATTCTACCTGTCATCTTCGCTAAAGGGCTCCAGCCACCTTTTGGTTCCTTCTCTCTCTCTCGTTGCTTTCACTGTGCGTGTCTTCCAGAGTGAATCTTCTCCACAAGACCCCCTTCCCCACACACACGCGCACACACCTTTTCTGTCGCCACCGGGCGAGACAGGAAGCTGGAAAGACAGCCAGATCCCCACTCTCGTGAGTGCTCACAAGCACAGGCATATATGCGCACGTCTGTGCTCTTGTATGAAAAAACACGCTCGACTCCTGCCGATGTGACCTCGGTGTGGGCGGCCCGGCGAGGGGCCCACCGCCCCCAGAAGTCGGATCTATGGTAGCGAATGTGCCGACTCACCCAATGGCCTCCGTTTAACTCCCTCTCGTCTTTCTCATCTCCTTCCCTTCTTCTATATCTCTCTCGCGCGCGCTGGCGAAGGAACAGATGTATTCATCAACGCTTAGAGGTTTTTCGTTGTTGTTGTCCTGCCTTCCTCACCTCCTCGCCCTGCTGAGACGCTCATCAAGCCGCGGTGCGCTGCAGCTTACAGAGGGAAGTGGTGCTGCGCGCAAGGTCGGTGCTGCTCTCTCTGAATTCAATATCCTTGTCGGGCTCGTCTTGTAGGGAACGCATGTGAATACCCATCCTGCATCTGTAATGCTACTGTAATGGGGTGTGGTGCAGCTCAACTTCTCGCCTCCGCATCTCCCCCCCTCTAGCACTTAAGCATCATCATCACCCCCCCCCAATCGATATCCGCTCTCACTTGTCTCGCTGTCTCGTCGTACTGGGACCCCTAGAAGCGACTTGGTGGCGGTGCACCTCTATTATCTTTGCAAGTCCACGTGCGCGCCAGTGCACGTATCACACATGCGGACCTCAGCCGCAACCCGCACCGCTGGCAAAGGTGTCTGCTCTCAACATGGCTCAGTAGCGGCAAAGAGGAAAGTGCCGAAGGACGTGTTCGGTGGCGGCGTCGCGGGGCAGTCGACGCAGACGCGGAGCAGGCGAGCGGAGGCTGTCGTGCGACACGTTGCGCAACTACCGGCTTTTGTGGCCTGGGCGCCCGGCAACGCTGCAGCGACACCCAGTCTCGTGGGACAGTATTTGGAGTTTCGAGTGGCGGAGGTGGCCGCGCAACTCAACCCGATCCAGCAGGCGAGCAACTATGAGCGGCTTACGCTGTTGCTCACTGAGCTACTCCAGAGGGACCTGGTGGCTGGTATCACGCCGTGCGCTGTGCAGTGTGGCGTCCTTGATCTCATGCACGCCTGCGTCGCTGCGATCGCCAAGGGAGAAGTTGGCATTTACGATGATCAGCGGAGCAGTGGACGAGAAACCAGTTTGGCGGCGGCGGCAGCAGCAAGCGTACAGTACGCGCGCAGCCCCAGCGCGGCATTTGGCAGCACTTCGAAGTCGGCCCGACAAGGCGGTGGTGGTGCGGTGCCGATCGAAAACCTTCTCCCTCCCCTCATAGAGCAGCCGGAAAAGTCGCTGAGAGATGCACGCGATGATACCGGTGCTGCCGCCACGGAGGACGAGCGCGCTGCCATCGCAATGGAGGCGTGGGAACATTGCATGGCCACGGCCCGCGAAGCCACATCGGCGGAGGATGCGTCGATGATGCCGAGCGCCACAGCCGTCGCGACCATGATTTCGGGTGCCCCTTGCGCGAACGCCGCGCACTCTTGCACTTCAGCCGTCGCCGCTGAAGCGCCGCTAGTGTCGATTCGCTCATTTCCCGACGCGCTTTGTGCGCTGATCGAGCGCTGCACCGCTACGCCGCTTGTGTGTCTCACTCTGAGTGACCAGCAGTGTCAGACGACCGCCGTGAGGGACCTGCTGCGCGCGCTGCTGACGATCATGCAGCGTATCGATGGCAACGCGGTTGCTGCCGTCGACTGCGAGATCGCCCTCGCCTCCCACAGCTCCTCATCCGGTCACCACACACCAGTCGCCGCGACGGCGGCACTTGATCTTCAGGCGGTGCGTCTGGCCGCTTTGAAGGGCGTCTCACGGGTGCTGGCCACCTACCTGGACGGCGCTGACGGCAGCGCGCAAGCACCGACGAAAGCGTCGGAAACGTTCACGGCGGGACTTGACCGCCTGCACATCTTGTCTGTCTTTGAGGATGTGGTGCACCAGTGGGCGCACGTGCTCACAGTGCTCCAAAAGGGGAAGGGGCTCATCGGTGCCTCGGCAGGGGTCGGAAAGGGTTTGGATGTCAAGCCAGAGGACGATCTCTTTGGTGCGGCAGGATCTCCCCAAGGACGTCGCGGCGGCAAAGATGGAAATGGCGCTGCTGCGCAGCTTCATTGGGTGCTACGCATCACCTACCAAATCATCGCCGCTGAGCAGCGTGAGGCAAGCCGTGGTAGCGCAAAGGCCGCGCCTCGCGTGCGACTGCTCCCCCCGCTGCTCGTCCCCGTGGCACTTCGCACGTTGTCGCTCATTTCCACAGCCATTCCTCTCGTCTGCCGCGCTGCGTCATATGCGCAGCTGTGTGTGGATGTGCTGTGGGGCGCATCGCTTCTGGCGCCAAGCGAATCTTCACGCCAGCTCATGTACGGCTCGATGGGCGTTGCTGGCCTCGCCGGCGCCTCTAACGGCAGCTGCGAAGGTGAGGCGGACGTCAGCAGGAGAGCAGAGGCGAGTCCCCCAGCCATGGACCTCTTCCTTGCCCTTCTCCACCAGTTCAACGAGGGCCACAGTGCTGCGCACTGCGAGCTGCGCGACGATCTCGTGTGTCTCTTCGCGTTCCTCCTCCGCTGCGACACACAATACGTGGAAGACGAGCTCGTCGCACATCGTGTCGCGCAGAGTGGGACCCCACTAACGTCTTCGGAGTCACTCAGCTGTCTATCCGCCTCCCTGCCTTCGGCCGAAGTTCACGCCACGCCGCTCAATCTCAGCGTCGCCACTGTGGAGGCAATCAACGCTGTAGCGGCGCTGCTGTTCGAGACAACGTGCGGAGCCGAACTCACAACGACCGCGCACTCGGCCACAGCCACAGCCCCAGCGGCCTTTCAGTCCACCGACGTCGATAGAGGCGAATCTGCTCCGGTGACGCTGCTCTCCCTCGACGCCGCGCGTCGGCACGCGCTGCGCTTCCAATCCATCGCCAGCTCTGTGGCACGTCGTCGTGAGTTGCTCGACTTCAAGATCTACGGCTGGCAGCTGCTCGATGCTCACTACTGCTGGCAGCTTGCACACCTCACCTATCGCGAGTACGTTCACTGCCACGCCACCACCGGCACCGTCAAGCAGGTCACAGGGACCGACGCCGGCGATGGAGCCGTCACGGCGGCCCTCTGGGGAATTCAACTCTCGCATCTGGGCTTCCTGGATGTTCTGCTTTTGTACGTCGACACGCGCACCGACGAGGCGGCGGTGGTGGCGTGGACACAAGGGGAGCTTCTTAAGCTGGAGGTGGAGGCCTGGCAGCTTCTCACATCCATGATCCTCTTCACGCAGCACCTAGGCGCGAAATCGGATGGGCTGCAGGTGCGCTGCCACAGCCCGTACAGCGAGAAGCCGTCCGCGGCACAGGATCAGCAGCAAGGAGAGGATAGTCCACTGCCGAGCGTGCCGGTGGAAGCTGTCGACAAGCACCACTTCGGCGAAGAAGCCGAGTACAGTGACAGTGACATGGACAGCACAGGCGACAAGCCCGGCATGCTGTGCGGGGCCGATGTGCACTTCATCGCTGCCGGTGGTGTCGAGGTGGCGCTCCACTACTTGCGCACAGCGCCACCCGAGGCGGAGGCTGTGAAGCGGTGTGCCCTCGTCACCGTTGCTGCCATCGCGAGGGCGAGCAGAAGCGGCGAGGCGCACGGGCGCTCAGGCAGCTACACGGATGAGGAGGTAGCTCTCGTGCAGACGGCCCTGACGCAGCACGCCCCGTCGCTCGTCCCGTTCCTAGTGCAGCTCATCCAGGAGGTTGACGTGTACGTCGACGCCTTCGGTGTCCCAGCAGCGGTGCCGCCCCTCATCTCCTCTTACACGGCGTCGGTGGCTGCGAAATCTCCGCAGTGCGTGGGGGGGCACCGTGCCGCGCGAGAGGACAGCGGCATTGAGTTGGCGGCGGCAATGCCGACCCACGGTGGGGTGCGCTGGAATTGGCTGCCACAATCAGCCGCCCACGCGGCTTTTGTCGCTTGGAGCCTGCTGCGTTGCATCGGGGATGTCCCGCTGGCAGAGGTGGGTACGGTGCGGGAGCTGGCTCTACCGATGATGAACGCGAATGGTATCGAAGAGGACGACCATGACGACGAGGCCAAAGACACAAAAACGCACAATTCGCACTTCAGCGTGAGCGTAGACACAGCCGCGATCACTGCCGGCGCGAGCAGGCGTAAAAGCGTCGCGCGCGACAGAGCCCCGCTTCGGAGTTTTGAGTCGGCGGACTGGCAGCCGCACGAGGAGGTGGATTTATCCATTTCGAACATGTCGTTCTCTGGATCCTCAATGGGTCCACTAGAGGTGGATGGTGAAGATGCCGTCGTGATCGCCCACCGTCGCCCGGCCGCATCGTCAAGGGCGGCAGGTGATGGTGAGTCGGCGGCGTGCTCGATTAGCTGCCTCTCAACCCCGTCGCATACGCGCGTGCTCCTGAGAAGCGTGCACTCGCAGGCTTTGTGCATTCCCGATCTTTTTGCGGAGCACGGCGGAGTGCATCTGCTCACGTCGTGGATGCGACATGTCATGCGCCTATGTTTGTCTGCGCGTCCGGAGCAGCAGCAGCAGCTGCTGCTGCGCCGCAGCAGCGGAGGAGCCGCGCCAAAACTCACAAAGGAGGAGGTGGCGAACCTGGAGCACTATGGCGACGTATTTCTGCTCTTACTTGACGTTCTTCGTGCCATTGTGATGGGCTGCAAAGCAAGCGAGATGCAGTTCGTCGAATCTGGCGGGGTGCGCGGAATGCTGGACCTCATGGAAGCCTACGCGCTGGCGCATGGCCTCATTGACCAAGCCTCCCGGCACGTGCGCCTGACGGCGAGGGAGAGCTGCGGCAGCGCTGCCGCCGGCACGGCAGATCATAAGGAGCAGGAGGGTGTGCTGATGTACGCTACAACGCTGCTGTCGGACCTTCTGGAAAGCTGCCCTCGTGCCATCGATGCTTTCGCCACGTGGCGCAGCTGCCGCATTGCCTTGTCTCCGCTCACGCCGGACGTGCTCGAGTGTCGGATGCCCAGCGACGACGGAATTGAGGCGGTGCAGCTGCTGCTGTGTCTCTGGGCATCAGAGATGCCAGCACGAAAGAGCGGCGGCGCGGCCCAAGCGACCCCTTCTGGTTTGAGGCTCCTCCGTCTGCACCTGCGGCCAGCTCTACGCACAGCGTTGAGGGAGGAGTACGTGTGCCGCCTCTTGCGCCGACGCGCCAAGCTGGGGGTACTGGAGGCGGAAGCCATTCGCAACTATTACCGCTACCTGCACTCGGAAGCTGTGCCAGCCACAACGTCGCAAACGCCGGAGGAGGGAGTGCCTGACTCCGTCGTGCTCGCGTACATGGAAAAGCTCATGTCCCGCAGCAGCAGGTGCCCCGCCGTGGTGCCGGAGCAGCAAATCGCCCTTCTCATCGACGGCGCTCTGGGGCTGTGCATGAAGGTGTACGGGTGCCTGTCTACCGTCGGGTTCGACTTGCTTCGCACAGCAGAGGCAGAGGCACTTGCAGTGCCGTCGATTGGGGCGCGCCTATCCTCGCTGGAGCGATCGTTACTGGTTCAGATTGCCGCACTGCCGGCGTTGTGCGTAGACGAAATCAGCTTGGCCATGGCCGAGGTCGCTCTCGAGTACGACTCGCTTCAGGCCGGAGCGGACTCCGAGAGCAGTGAAGCCAGTCGCCACGCTAGCGAAAACGCGGCGGCGTGGCGGCCCACGTCGCCGGACCGGCGAGTGCTGTGCGCTGCGGCGCAAGAGGCCGCTGTTCGTGCCGGAGAGCTCGATCAGCTCATTGAGGTCGGGGAGCAGGTACAGCAGGCACGAGAGTCGCAGCTGTACAGCCGCTTCCTTGTTACACAGCTGCGGCAGCCGGTGGGGCGGCTGGCGGACGGTCGGCCAGGCGCCGTCAAAGGTTCGTGGAAAACGCAGCGGTGCCTCTCCACTACCCGCGGAAGCTTTGTGGCTCGCAACCGCAACGCGCTCGCGCTCTCTGCAGCAGAGCTGGGCGCGCGCCTCTCGGCTCGCCTGGCAGCCGAACAGCTGCAGCGACGGCAGTTCAACGGCACACAAACCGGTGCTTCGGTCGGCGAGGAGCAAAGCTGGGCAAGTCCGCCCAGCACGGCCCCATCTGTGCTGGGCAGTAGCCGCACTCCGTACGCCACACTCATGGACTCTGTCAACGCCGCCGCCCACGAGCGGCTTTCCGCCACTTTGTTCAGCATTGTGGGGCCACCGCACCGTCCCTCTGTGCCCTTGACGCAGCGGCACCAACAGCGGCAGGCAATGATCGCGCGAAGCCTGCGTAAGCTGCCGCTGGATCAGTCCACCCCGAAGGGTCCTCACAAGCCGTAGTGCACGTGCCTCGCTTTACAGACAGAGATGTGACGTGGCCGCAGCCCCGCTTGCGTCGGCTCACTGGTTTGACCCATGAAGGGACAGTGGGTATATGCCGAGTAGGTGAGAGGGCTCGCCGAGAGGTGTGTGTGATACCCGTGGAAAGGGTGCTGCGTTGCCGCCTCTGCTGTAGCCAAGAGAGCGGAAGAGCGCAGTGTGGCGGTGGTGGGTTCTTCTTGGCCTCTCGCGCCACCCTTGCCCCTTCCGCGTGCGTCTCTCGCATCGCGCCTTCACCCTGACGATGCTGCAGCCCGCACATGTTTTATTTTGTCGTTGTTGCCGTCCTTTTGTTTGCCTGAACTGCAACGCTCGTTTAGATGTAACTACCCTTCTCTGATTCTCTGCCTGTTGACGTCCTCGTACCACGGTTGTTCCCCTTCCATCCATGTATATACAAGTGAGAGGGGCCGGGAGGGCTTCGCCTGGCCGTCTTTTCGTCTCCTGGAACACACACATGCACGCCTCTTTCCCTCCCGCCTACCCCACCCCGCACACACACACACACACGCACACACTGGTTTCGGTTCTTGTAAGCGTCATTATGTGGCGATGGTGCCGATGCTGTGAAATGCCGTTGTTGTTGTATGTAATGGGCGCAAGTGTATGCAAGCGTGGTGCCTGTGCCCGGCAAGCATGCGTTCGTGTGTGTATGTGTGGGTGGGAGTTGCGGGGGAGGAGGAGGGAGGGGACCGTCGCTCGACAGATGAGCAAGATGTTGAAAGCACAGCCGCGCACACAAGCAAAAATAAATAAACAACGATGAAGGCAAGAACAAGAAAGGCAGGCCTTCGACATCCTACATCGCCCATGTGCGTTCACCTGCTGCGCATCTGATGTATGATTTTCGGGGACGCACAAAAGGGACGAGGGCAGCTTCTTCCCCTCTCCCTCCCCACACACATAGACACACACACACACCTCATCTACCTTCGGCAGCATACAGAAAAGCATACGGCGGCCACACTGACGCGAGAGGGCCGCACTTCAATGTACTGCTCCGCCATCGCATAGTCCAGGCGGCGCATGACGCGCTCATGCGCGCTTCCTTGCGATCCTCATCTCCCATTCCCGTCTCTCTCTCTTTTTTTGTGAGGTTCGTGCCCTCTTCGGTAAACGTATCCCGTGCGCACCGGCATGTGTGCGTGTCTCTGGAAAGACCTCACAGCGCGCTTCTGTGAGTCACCATTGAGGACACTCCGCAAAGGACAAGCGATAACAAAGGAAGGGAGCGAAGGAAAGGGACGCGCTCGCGTCCCTCTGGGTGTCCTTAAATATCCTCGTTTCTGTTTTTCACTCCAGGGCATCGTTGTCGCCGAGCGGAGAACGGCTGCTGCCTCACCGACGTCTAGCACCACCGAGGGACAAGAAAATACTGTACACACACAAGCCTCACCGCACTCAGACCTCTACTTCAACTGGGGCCACACAGTGGAAGAACGACGAGCTCACGCGCTGCGCCCTTGTGCATGTGCTGGCGCGTGTAGCTCTTCTTCGCCTGCTATTCACGGCTGCCTATCCTCCACTGGAGCGCCTGCAGAAGGGCAGTACGTCGTGCACCAGCAAAGGCGCGGTTTGAAGAACGTCATGAAGTTGTGCGGCGTGCGCAGCAGCGGTGTCTCTCTCACGCGGTCTTCTGATTTTCCACGTTTTCGGGCTGCCCACCATGGTGGCGCACACACGGCAACGCGACATCAAAGTCTCTGTGGACGGCGCCTCGACTCCTACATGGGCGCTGGCAAAAGATGGTGCTTTAGGCCCCTGCTTGCGGAGCCCCGAAGGTACAGCAACGCTTCTTCCGCTTTCACAACTGACGGTGCCACCGCGCCGGCGCATGGGGAGGGCCTATACGTGTCCCACTACGCCATGCCAGAAGACGCACGTCGCCTTGTCGGGACACCGCAGTTGCTGCCACGGAACCCCGCAGAGGAGGTTGCCTTCAAGAAAAACCTAATCAGGAGCTTCCCGCAGGCATGCATCCGCAACGTGAGTGTAGTGGCGCACGTGGACCACGGCAAGACGACGCTCTCCGACGCCATGCTTCGTTTCTCGAATCTTCTGCCGGCGGACGGGGCCACCGGCACCTTTACAGATCGCCTCAAGGTGGAGAAAGAGCGTGGCATCACCATCAAAGCACAGACATGCAGCGTGCTTCTCACTTTGCGTGAGACGGGCACACAGTATCTCGTGAACCTGATCGACACTCCAGGGCACGTAGACTTTCAGTACGAGGTATCGCGTAGCCTCTGCGCCTCCGAGGGTGCAGCGCTGCTGGTGGACGTTCGGCAAGGCGTGGAGGCACAGACCATGGCACAGTTTTATGCGGCACTTGAACAAAATCTCACCATCTTGCCGGTGCTGACGAAGATGGACAGTGTAATGAGCGACGCTGAGGTGGAGAAGACGCTGCTGCAGCTGGAGGACAGCACCGGGCTGCTCAGCCGCGAAGTTATTCTGACGAGCGCGAAGAGTAAGCGGGGTATCGAGCAGCTCTTCCAGCACATCATTGACAAAGTGCCGCCCCCATGTGGTCGTGAAGGCTTCTCTGACATGAAGCAGCTTCCAGCCATGCACCCTGGCAGTGCTGATCGAAAGAAGGTGGAGAAAGAGCTCGTGCCGCTGCGCGCTCTGCTCTTCGACTGCTGGACTTCCGAGAGCAGTGGCATGGCAGATGGTGCTGCATCAGCGCCGGTGAGCACGGCTTCCTCGGTCTCCTCGGGAACGGCCCCTGCCTCCGGCGGCCAATCTGTGGCGAAGGACGGCATCTACGGCCTCATTCGTGTCATGGATGGCACCGTCACCCCAGGCACTACCGTCACCTTCTTCCACTCCGGAAAGAAGCACGAGGTGCGCGAGGTGGGCATCATCCATCCCACTCTGCACCCAACCGCGGCCCTCACGGCTGGTATGGTCGGCTTCGTGTTCTTCCCTGGCCTGCTCAAGAAAGACGTTTTCATCGGCGACACCCTCTGTACACTGCCGACGCGAAAGCACACGATGAGAGTGGTGGCGACAGGGTCCCCTGCGACCGCGTCACGCACGAAACCCGCCACGGCAGCAGAGACAGCGAGCAGCGACGACGCGAGCGGCAGTGGCAGCTCATCTGTAGTAGAGCCGATCCCTGGCTTCAAGACGGTGCAGCCCGTCGTCTTCGCTGGCTTCTACCCCGACGAAGGCGTCTACATCACGCAACTGCGCGAGGCAGTGGATCTCCTGTGCGTGAATGACCCCTCCGTCACGGTGGAGCAGCTGCAGTGCCCAGCGCTCGGCCCCGGGCTGCAGCTGGGCTTTCTCGGCTTCCTTCACATGCAGGTCTTCAAGGAGCGGCTGCTCATGGAGTTTGGGCAGGCGGTGCTCGTCACGCCGCCGCAGGTGCAGTACATGTACGTGGAGCAGCACGGCGACCCTGACGACCCGGCGCAGCGGAAGCCTGTCTCCGTCAGCAACTGGCGGTGGCCGCACGAAGGCGTCGGGGCGTACCTCGAGCCATTCGTCACAGCAACGGTCCTGACGCCAAGCGAGTATCTCAACGAGATCAACAGCGCTGCGCTCAGCGCCTTTCGAGGCGAGATGCAGGAGATGCGCGTGATCGACGGCGCCCGCACTTTGGTGCGGTATCGTATGCCATTGGCAGACCTCGCCCGCGGCTTCTTCTCGACGGTAAAGAGCAGCTCGCACGGGTACGCGACGCTGGAGTACGACGATCTTACCTACATGACTGCCGACCTGGTGAAGATGGACATCGTCATCAACAAGGCACACATCTCCGCGCTGTCGACGATTTGCCTGCGCCACGAAGCCAACACGCACGCCCGGCGCATCATCGGCTCCCTCAAGGAGAAACTGCTCCGCTCCTCCGTTGACCTGCCACTGCAGGCACTGGTGGGGAGCAAGATCATTGCCCGAGAGACCGTCAAGGCGTACCGCAAGGACGTCACCGCAAAGATTCACGCCGGTGACATTTCACGCAAGCAGAAGAAGTGGAATGACCAGAAAAAGGGCAAGGAACGCATGGCTCGCCGGAGTGTCGGCACCGTAACGCTGGACCAAAGCGTGCTCGCGGCTGCCTTGGGGGCAACCACTGCACGGTAGGAGGTGGATAAGGTCATGAAAGAGGAAACTGCGTGGCGCCTTTGTGTATGTCTGCGATGCGCCGTGCAGCAGAATGAGGCGAGCACCTCTCGGTATGCTTGCTCCCTCCTTTCTCTTCGCTTCTTCACACGCGTGCCGCATCTCCCTTCCTTCTGTTTTTTTTTTCTTGTCCGTTCTCACGAAAACACCAACAAAGGAATGCGACGAAAGAGTGGCTGGTGCCGCGCTGTGCTCAGAGCTGAAAAGGGCGGCCACGCACCAGGTAGATGTGCAGCGAAGGCTGGTCATTCAAGGTGGACCGCACAGAAAAGGAAACGCAGACGAACGTACTCTGCATGGCTGCACTTGTCTTTCTCCCTTTCTCTTTACCCATTCTCTACGCACGCTACAACGACGTCCAACTGGCTATGTACGGCATACGGCAAACACGCACACGCATGCATACACAAATGCATATGCAGATATCGTTCCTGTCCTTTCCACCGCACTCCGAAGCATTTCTTCCGTTTCACGAGGAACAGCAGCCAGCTCTCACGGCACCCGTCTCTCAGTGAGCCAACAGCAACAAAAAAACGAGAACCTTCTCATCGCCCCCTGTCCTTCACCACTTCTCTCCCACACACAGACACACACACACACCTCCCCACACCTTTGCGTGCGTGCGTGCGTGTGTGTGTGCAGTTTTCTTTTTTTGTTTTGTTTTCCTATTGTCGTTTACGTTTCCTCGCTCTTCTTTCTTTTTTTGGGGGTGTCCCTCTCTTGCATCACTGCCACCATCACTGCATTGCCTCTCCGGCTCCCCATTTCTCGCTATATATATATATATACATACACTCACCCGTTGTCCCACTCACTTCCCTGACTTACCCTCGGCAATGCAGCGCCCCGCCTGCGTCAGCTTTGTGCGCCGCATGGCCACCGCCTCCCTCGTCTCCGCCGCGGCGTGCCAGGCACCCGCCCGGTTCAGCTCCGACTACGTGAATAAAGCCGCCAAGAAGAAGCTGGAGGAGGGCGAAGACGAGCGGTGGCTCGAGGCCGAGATGGATAAGAACATCAGCACACCAGAAGAGCGCTACGCCCATGCTCGCGAGATCGAGGCGCTCAAGCGTATGGTCTCTCAGCTCAAGGAAGAGCACAAGGACAACCTCGAGGAGGTGAAGCGTGATCGAAACAGTGAGCTTGAAAGCCTCAAGAAGGAGATGACCGAGCTACAGAAGAAGATCTCAAAGCTGACCGAGAAGTAAGGTGAGGAAGGGAAAAGGAAACAGCAGCGCAACCTCGCAGCACGTTCGTGTTATGTGACACCGCACCAGGGTGTGTCAACGCGGAAGTCAAGGGATTTATATTCACAGGGATGAATGTGAGAGTGCGTGCGTGTGCACGTGTGACGTCAGGTTAGCGTCTTTCACTTGTGCCAATCACCACCTGGAACGAACACATAAGCACGCACACGGAGAGAGACACTCTCATGCGTGTGTCCACAGGCATGAGAGTGTCTCCCTCCCTCCCTCTCTTCTGCCTCGACTCTTTAACCCTTGCTTGGCTCTCTTTTCTTTCGTTTCTTTCTATACAAGTCTCTCCCTCCCTCACTCGTCATGGTGTTGGTGGCACATCCTTCCCGTGCACCCCTTCGTTCCCGCTCACGCGCATGATGAATGAGCAGCAAAAACAAACGCAAAGATTTTGAAAGGCCGTCCTTGTGGGCATTTCTCGCAAGTGGGGGAGGGGGCATTACCCGCGCGAACCGGCAGAAGATGGCGAGAGCGGAGAAGAGACGCTGGCTGAGGGTCAGTCGCTGCCTTGGTGTTTCACCGCTCACCAAGTGGACAAGAACTTCACACCATCGCTGCGTGGCTCTCACACGTATGTGCGCTCTCCCCCTCTTCTCGTACCTCGGTGGTAAAGCGCACCACACCCGACAATGAGCTGTCGAGTCGTACACCCGGCTCTTTGTCTTCCTGACGCTTCCTTGCGCCCTGCGGCGCGGAGTGGAACCTCGGCGCGTTCTCATTCTTCTCTCCTCGTCTCCGCCTTCCCCCTTCCCTTGCGCGGATTCCCACTTCTCCGAGTGGCCCCCTCAGGCAAATCCCGTGCTGGCAGCGCCGTGTTTTCTCAAGCCCCATCTCCTCCTCTCTCTCTCTCTTCGGTCTGGTAAATGCGCAGCGCCTCTCGCGAAGCGCCCATCCCTCAGCTAAGCGCGGCACTCTTAGGTTTTTTGTTGCTTGTGTGCGCATTTTCTTCTCCAGCCTGTCGCATCCCCCCATAGACCACCGCACGCATTGGCTCGCACGCCGGCACAGATCTCAAGAGCTCGATCCAGCTGCGCAATCGGCGTGTTGCGGCAATGTCATCGCATAATAGTTTCCATGACGCCGGCGGTGGGCATGAGCACTCGCTCCTGCTAGTATTGCAAGCCACGGTGAAGAATTCACTATGGCACTTGGCCTTCTTCCCTGCGCTGCGGCCCAGCTCGCACATCGTGTCAGCTGTCAAGGCGCATTCCTCGACGTCGTCAAAAGCGGCGGATAACAGCGTGGTTGTGAGTGCCCTTCACAGCCTGGCGCTGTTGGAGGCGGTGGGTTACACAGAGGCTGGCCACACGGCTCGGCGGCTGTGGCGAGCGCACGCCTTTGGATCAACGTTTTCTCTATCTCAGCACCTCGTGTCCGCGGAGCAGTGGAGCTGGGTCGACAAGCTGCGCGTCACGGCGCTTCGTCATGCAGAGGATCTCTCCTCCACACTCGGCAGCGGAGAAGGTGTGTTGGCCACTCTGCTGGCAGAGGCGCAGAAGTTGAATAAGCAAGATAAACAGACGACGGCGTGCGACGCACTTTTTTCGGAACTGGCTCACGACTACCTCGAGCACATTGCAACCGCGACCTCGGCCACGAGCACGGTACACGCGTCTAAGCCAGCTGCTTCAGCAGAGTCGAACCTTGGAGTCCCGCGGCGCCGCACAACTTCGATCTTCCAGTACGAAGTTCTGCCCGCACAGGCAGCTGCGGCGCGGCAGCGACGGCAGTGGTACGAAGCACGCCTGTACGCTGCTGTTGCGTGTAGCACAAGCATCTCGACCCCTGGACCGCTAGCACGACTCCTTGTCGCCTACGCCCATCAAGGCGATCGTCGACTGCAAGTTGCAGCAGGCACAAACCTTGAATGCTATATCGGCGGAGATCATAATGGCGAAAAGACGAAGGAGGGGGGCAACGCAGCCCCAGTCACGAGCGTGGCCACCGATACTGCAGCTGCCGCCCTTGCTCGGGTGCGTCTCAGCGGTGTGGTGGCTGGTGTCGTGGAGTATGCACTGTGCGTGGCTCGGGTGCGCACCGCCGTCGCGGTGGCCGAGCTTCGTGCCTCCGCCTCGGCTGTGAACGCGTCACCGGAGCAGCCTCCGCCGTGCACGGTGCCGACGTCGTGTGCCGTCGCCCACGTGCCTCACAGCGCTGCCCTGCTACTCAGCCTTATAACAGAAGAGTGCAGCTACTATCAGCAAACAGCGCCGGCCGGCACCGGTGGCGGGGAGGTGGGAGTCACCGCAGCGGTGCTGCACGCCGTGCAAGAGCTGCTCTTCACAGTTGTTCTTGGGGGTGGCACGCAGCACATGCACAACAGGCCTGAGCCGCCAGCCCCGCCGAAGAGGCCAGGCGCAGATGGAGGCGGTGGCGCCAGCGTGACGCCAGTGGTGATGGCCATGTCGACCACCCGCGGCGTGACACTGCCGGAGGCGGATGCCATCGCGCAGGAGTTTTTCCCTGCCCTCGTGCAGCAGCTCGGCATGGAGTGGGTGTGGTCGCCGCTGCTGCGGCACTTGGCGAGCCTAGACAAGTCCCAGGTGTCCGCAGAGGCAATCGACGCGCGAGCAGGCTCGACGCCCGTGTCGTCTCTGAGCGTGCGGTGGAGCAGCCACGTGCTCATGGACACCATTCTTCTGTCCCTCTCCCGAAAGACGTATCCGCAGCGTCTCCTAAACGTTCTTCCCGGCAGCTACGAGCGTCTCCTCAGCAACTTGGATCTACTGCCCCAAATACGTCCGCGGGGCGACGACGGTGACGATGCCGGTAAGGGTGACGCGGCGCGCCGTGCGAGTGGTCCGTTGCTGTTCGGCATGCCCGCCTACTACGCTGAGCCGGCATCTGCCCTGGTTGCGTACTTTCAGCGCGCCGGCGTGTCTGGGTTGCGAATAGAAGAAACGGAGCGCATCCTAACGACTGCCACGAGTATACATGCAATGGTCGTGCGACTTCGAGCACAGGCGCCTTCGAGGCATGACGCGGACGGGTGCGAGGACGGCGCCGATGATCGAAGTGGCGAAGAGCTGGACGGCAACGGTAAAAGCTGCGTTGCCTCTCTTTACTACCATAATAAAACGAGGGCCACGCCGCACGCCTACGCACTGACACACGAACGTGTCGAGCATCTTATCACGCGCTATCAGGGTGAGGTGCTCCTTGCCGCTGTCGTCGTGCACACCCAGTTGCGTGTGCCGAGCCAGGTACAGCAGCTCATGCGCGTGCTTGCGCCGCTATTCTTGAAGATACACCTGGCATGGCGCACCCATCACGACGGCAGCAGTGCCTCCTGGCTACTTCAGCCTCGCACGGACCCCAGCGTGACCGGTACGACACCCAGCGCCGCGCGCTTCAGCGCAGAAGCGGCGGTGCTGCTGGATGAAGTGGGGTACGAGTTTTATCCCCTCGAGTGGTTGCCCGCTGCGTTGGCCGCAAGCACCGCGACAAGCGACTCATCTGTCGAACGCCTCGCCTTCCCCTACTCTCTGTTGGCCGCTGTAGGTCACCAGTTTCAGCTGCAGCTGCGCGGCATCCCCCTAGGGAGCAGCGGAGACGTCACCCTTCGCCACCCTGCTGGTCCTCGGACGTCCGCCGTGATGCCGTCGGTGGGCGGAGCGGCTCTCATTGCCAGCTGCAGGGGTGGGGACGAGGAGGAGACCAAGTCCACTGCCGCGGCGTGGCGCAGGACCGAGCGCTTTGTGACGGGGCTCATGCAACTCTGCTACCTCGACCCCAAAACATCCTCGACAGAGCTGGAGGGGACGCTGGCGGTGTCGTCTACCAGGCGCGTCTTGACAACGAGCGGCGGAAGTGCCACGCTGGGCTCTAGTGGCGGTGGTAGCTCAGCCCTTGGCGTTCGCGGCAGTCGGGCGAACGTGATTGCAGCGGCCGATGTTGCATCGCACCGCCTACGCTCCCTGGTGCTGCAGCCGGCGGTGATGGACGCCATGTGGGGCTCAATGGAGAACACTGCTATCACCAGGGGCAACGGGGCGTCGCAGCGGTACGGCGAGCGGCGTGAGAAGCGGTCACGGTCGGTGTCCGCCTCAGCAGAGGCACAAGAGCACCTTCGATCGATGCAGCAGCTGCTGCAGGAGTATGGTGCCGCCTCCTTCGACACAACGGTGGAAGCCGCAGACTTTGCCCTCATGATTGCACAGGCCTTCCTGCCTCTCTCTGTCGGCACAAGTGCCTCACTTTCCTCCGCATCAGGCAAAGCAGGCCCGGCCGCCTCGGCAGGGAAGAAGAGCGAGGCGCTTCTGCGTGCTGGACTGGGATGGGGTAGTGCGGTGGTGGGACACGCTGCCACCAAGGCGAGGGTGCACATGCAGCTTCAGCAGCAGCAGAAGGGAGGTGTCTCGTCATTTTCGGCGGCGCTTGCGCATGTCTACAACAGTGCCACGGTAGACACGGCGTGGCTCGCGCGGAGCGCACTGCGGTACGTCCCACAGCGCATCTGGGAAAAAATGTGTGCCCATCGAGCCGAGAGGCTTGCCCTGGTTCATCGGCACAGCAAGTGGGTCTCACGCCTCCTCGGAGATTTGCCCACCGCTTCGGAAGCGAAGCAATGCGACGTTGGCGATGCGCACCGCGTCGACCCGCTGCTGGTGGCGCAGTGGACGCAGTGGGAACGTGTGTTGGAGCAGCTAGGGCTCTCTGAGCACCTTGAAGGCAGTTCAGCCGCGGCGGCAAGCGCGATGCCTCGCCTATCACCTTTCTCAGCAGAGGATATCACATGTGCGCAGTGGTTGTGGTACTCGCCGTACTTCGCGGCAGAGATGGCGCCCTAAGAGCTGCGGGTGTCGAGGAAGCCCTGGCTGGCCTACTCGGGTTGCTTCTGCCGTGGCATTGTGTGGTGATTTTCTTCTTGCTCCTATGGGAGGGCGGCTCATAACGTTCCAGGCTGCCGTCCCCCGCCCGCCTGCACCGCTTATCAGCAAAGAGCCGCTCCCTATCGTGACCGTGCGCTTCTTACCTGAGAACACTGTGAAGGAGCTTAGGAAGGAGATGAAATCTGGAATGAGGCGCTGGTGTGCCTCTCCACTGCCTCCTGCTCCGCCTCACTCACCGTGCATGAGATGAACGCAAGCCTAGCACCGCACAAAAAGGCAAAAAGAAGGGAGAAAAACATGCTCCGTCCGTGTCGGTGAATGTGCCTGTCTTCAAGCGCGTGTGCTCGGCGCCGCGTCGCGATGCTCCCTTCACCCAATCGATCTCTTCGACTAATCCGTCACTTGCACTTCTGCCTCGCCGCTCGCCCACCTCTCCCCTGCTTCCTGCTCGCTCTCGCTCTCTCTCTCTGGAGGCATGGACCATCTTGTGGCCATCTCTCGTCTCCGTCTCCTCTTCGATGTAGGTGCCGCACTTGCTTGCGGTGCCCCGTTGCGCTCTGCACTCACTCAAGGAAAAGCAAACACGCGGCGGCGTTGTTCAGCCCAAGTAACACTTTACGGGGGCATCGTCGTGCATATATATATATATATATATATTGTGATTTGGGCTACACATAGAAGCGTGTGAGGGAACGGTGGTGTTGCTCCGTTTCGCATTCGTTCTCCTCTACTCCGCCATCATAGAAAAACAAGCACGTGCGTTCTCACCGTTCGCGAACACACGGAAGGGGGTGGTGAGGGAGGGGTGCCATCGACGCAGCAGCGCGATATCCTCGGTGCCTTCCTCCAAACACGCACACACACACGCAGAAGCCTCTGCTGCCTCATCCACTCCACCAATCATTTCTTTTCGTGCCTTGTTCGCTTTCTGATAGAAGGGTGTACATATATACATTTTCACACACACTGTACCCATGTCTTCGTCCCACACGGAGAGAGCAGTATCCCGAACGCAAGGGGTGCAGGGCTCCACGCCGACGAATGCCGGAAGTAGCAAGCTGGGCACGCTCTCCGTCAGCGAGCTCCGCACGGCGATGCAGCAGCACCTCCGCTCCACAGGGGCTCTGCGTGAGCTCAAAACGCAGCTACGTGGCATGGTGCTTGCCGAGATTCTACAACAGCCCAAGACGGCCAGGATGCTCGTGCACGGGGCGTCGCAGTCGGTCCCACCGTCACTAGGAGAAGGGCAGAGGAAGCTGGATGACAGTAAGGCTTCCGCTGCCGGGTCACCTGGCACACCAGCCATCGCCATCGTCTCGGGCCGGGCAGACCACACCTTGCAGACCTGGTCGTGCGGCTTGGCAGACGCCCTCGTCGAGAATCACCTGCGTCGCACGAGGCGCGCAATGTCACTCTCCATCTTCAGCACAGAAGCCGAAGTACCACCTTTCAGTGTGAGCGGCGCCCCAGCGGAGGAGGAGCAGTACCTCGCCCACCTCTTCCGGCAGATCGACGCTGGTACCTCCGCCAACCCCGAGGACGACATACTCGCCCCCTCCCCGTCCCACTCTATGAAGAGTGTGTTGCAGCGACTTGTGGAGGACTACGTGGCGCGGCAGGGCCTCGCGAGCACCGCGGAGGTGGCACGGCACCTGCACAGTTGCAGCACCCAGACTGAAGCGGCCGATTGCGCCGATAGTGCGACGAACCCCCTCAACTCGCTTGAGTGCCGCCTTGCCGCCGTCGATGCCAAGTATGCGCTCACCTTTGCTCAACTGAAGCGGACCGGTGGCTCGGGGGAGCAGCCTTTCTTTCTCCGCTCCGAGGTGGAACGTCGCCTGCAGCAGCACAAGAACGACATGCACGCGCAGCTGCGCAGCGAGTACGAGCAGAAGTACAACAGCTTCACTCGAGTCAAGCTGCAAGAGGCGCGCGACGAGGCGGAAGGGCGGTACCGCCTCCTTGCGCAGAACAAGACAGAGGAGCTGGCCGAGATGGAGCGCAGTCTGCTCGTCAAGCTGGAGCAGGAGCGGCAGCGGCTGAAGATGGCGTGGGAGGACGTTCACCAGCAGCGCGCAGAGCTGGAGAGGCGCCAGCGCGACACTATAAAACAGCTGGCGGACTACGACGCGGCGAAGCAGCAGAGTGACGCGGAGCTGCACTCATGGAAGGAGAAGACACGCGCGCTGCAGCTGCAGTGTGCCAAGTGGGAAGAGCTCTGCGGGACACGGCTTATGGAGTTGGACGGCGCTCGCAGTCGTGAGGAGCGGCGTGTGGAGGACATCCGTCGCCTGCAGGCTGAGCACGCCGCGGAGTTGCAGCTGAAGGAGGAGGAGATTGGCCGTCTGCGCTACCGCCTCCGCCTCGTCTCGCGCGAGAGCGACTACTCTCACTCTGCCGCCGCCGCAGCAGCAGCAGCCTCAACGGGCCGAAATGAGAACACGGACACCAGCACCGTACCACAGGCACCGCCCCGCACTTCAACTGCGCCGGTTGACCCACAGCAGCTCTACGGCCTTCTCCTCCGTGCGGAGGAGATGCACCGGAATGCAGCGGTGCAGCAGCAGCAGAAGCGGTGGGACGCAGCGTGGGTAGCCGCTGCTGCTGCCGCCGCCGTATCTCCTGCGCCAGCCACGGCAGCGGCGGCGGCAACGCCAGAACGCGTATTTGCGGTGTGCCGCAGCTCGTCGCCGGCGCCGGCGCCACAGGCAGCAGTGTATCCGTTGCCATCAAGTGAAGGGCAGGTCGCTCGGCGGTCACCTGACCGCTCGGAGTCTTCGGACAACCAAGTGGCAGCGGCGTCCACCCCAGTCGCCGCGATCATGTCGGCCTCCACCTCAGCAGCTACCCCGGCAACTTCCTCGCCCAAGGTAAGCTCCCCAGCGCCGACGGACACCGCTACTGCGGCCAAGCCTCCCCCATCCTCCGCTGACAAGCCTCGGGAAAGCAGCGCCTCATCGAAGAAATCTCTCAGCACCAGAGCCTCAGTCGCACCACCATCATCCTCGGTATCGTCCACGCACCCAACTCCCCAGAAGCCAACAAGTGTGCCGGACGTCGAAGCCCAAGCCGCCGAGTCACTTACGTCGTCCAGCACGCGTATGAGCACGTCTTCATCCAGCGTACCGTCCAGCACCTCGGCAATGCCGGTGCAGCCTAGCGTTCATAATGCAGATGATGATTCCAAAAACAAAACTGCCGCCACAGCGCTCCTCAGCTCCGTGACTGAGGAGGAGCAGAGTGGCCGTGATGAGGTGCAGTCGGAGGAAGCCAGCGCGCGTGACAGCATCGCGTGGTTGGAAAGAAATCGACGCGAGCTACTGACAGAGGATTTGAAGCGTGCCCGCAGTGAGGGCGGCGTAGTCTCGCCCTGGAAGCACTTTGGCGGCGGATCGTCGGGGCCTCAGTTTGGCGGCGCTGCTGCTGCCGCTGATGTGGACTTCAATGAGTCTTTTAGCAGCGACGACGCAGCGCTCATTCACGACTCGGATGAGGATGACGTGGAGTTTTAGAGAAGAGTCTTGCATGTTGTTGTCGTTTTCCAACCTGCAGCACTCAGCTGCACGAGTCTCGCCGACGCATGCAGAGCAACTGCAAGCACAAGCTTGAAGGGAGGAACGATGTCGCACTCTATGGAGAAATGATTGCGGGCGACTGTTGCATTATGCACCCGCACCCCCGCTCACTAGGCGTTCGAGACGCGAGAATGACGAAGATCATCACTGCTGCAGTGTCTCTCATATCCTTTCTTTCATCCATTACTCCCACAGCCCTTCCTGATGGCGTGTGGCAGGAAGTGCCTCAGTGCGTGGTGGTGTCACAGGGCCCAGTACATCCCCTCCCACTCTCTCTGTGTGTGCGTGGAGAAGCCGGGCAGCCCCCCTCCCCTCCTGTGCTTGCGAAATGCCGAGCGGCTTCTGGCGGTGACAGGGTCTGGTGACTGCGACGTGGGGAGGCCAGAGCGATGCATTGCTACTGATGTCGGCAGTGAGGTCGTGGGCGGCGTTGCGTCGGAGCGACCCGCGCCGCTGAACGCGCCGGCGCCATCGACATGATGGGCGAAGTGCCAGCGTGACTGGAAGGCGTCGCAGCCGGCCCTCACACTGCCCGCTGGTGTGTGTGGCGGGGGGCCTGGGGCACCGCGCGAGGGGGTGCGCGAGGTGGTGGCGTGCGTGATAGGTGCGACTGTGAGGCGACCTGCGAGGCGGGTGATCGGGTGGAGCTTGAGACAGAGGCCGTGCTCTCCGATGGCCGAGCCGGCGCATGGCTGTACTGGTCGTGTGTCGACGGCTGCCATCGCACCACGTGGACGAGGCCGGTGGGTGGAAGCGTGGCGTTTGACCTCGTGTTGTATGGCAAAGAAATGGGCTGACGTTTCAAAGCAAGAGAAGAAAAAATATACAGCTCCACAGAAAAGCATTACATGCGCTCACAGAGAGAGAGACGGAGACGTGCGTGCGCACACCGAGCGAAAGCCTCAAGGGTGGCCGTCACGGATGGGCAGATCGGCATACCCTGTGACCGCCGTGGAGTAGCACCCCTGTGCTGAGCTGCCCCCGTGTATGCGCTTTTACGGCCTTGCAAGTGAGCGGTCTAGACTTTGTTCGGCGCGCAGCGGGGCGCGACTCCTTTTTCTGCATATGTGTGGGATCCCTCTTCCCCTTATGCTGACTCGCATCACCTCCCTCCCTCTCCCTCTCCCTCTCGCCCATGTCTCTCGGTGTGGTGAACGTCTGCAACACTTCGCTTGCCGTGCTGCATTTTTGATCGGACGTGTGAGCGACGCTCATCGATGCGAAACAAAACCGAGCTCGACCAAATAAATCGAACAAAAAAAAAGAAGCGCACAAGCGTGTGTGTGTATATATATACACACACACAACATCCGCAATATCGTTGACCGCGCAGGCCCCACGCCTACGTCCCCTTGCAAGAAATCAGCACATCTCATTTAGCTCCTCCTCATTGGCATCGCTTTCCCTCTTTTCGCATCGAATATACGCAGCCATATATATATATATGGTATTCCACTCCATCTTTGGATAGGCCTGTCCACCACTGCCTCTCCCCCCCCCAACTTTCACTCTATACGCCTTCCTGCCGGCATCTCTCTCTCAGCTTCGCGAGTATCAGGTGTGTCTCTTTACCTTCTGTTTTTCGTTCCCGGTTGTCAAGTAATATCAGCAATGCAGGCGAATCGAGTCACATCGCTCTTTGGGGTGCAGTACCCCATCGTGCAGGGCGGCATGGTGTGGTGCAGTGGATGGCGTCTGGCGTCTGCCGTGAGCAATGCAGGCGGTCTCGGCCTCGTGGGCGCCGGCTCCATGAGCTTCGACGTTTTTCAGCACCACGTTCGTCGCTGCAAGGAGGCCGCGAAGAAGCCCTTCGGCGTCAATGTCCCTCTCAGCCGCGATATGGCGCAGTACATGGACTTCATCATCGAGGAGAAAGTGCCGATCGTGTTCACGAGTGCCGGCAGCCCTAAGCTCTGGACCCAGAAGCTACAGAGCCATGGCATTAAGGTGGTGCACGTCGTACCCAGCTGCAAGCTCGCCCTCAAGTGCGAAGCGGCAGGGGTCAACGCCGTCGTAGCTGAGGGGTTCGAGGCCGGTGGTCACAACGGGTTAGAGGAGATCACCACGATGGCGCTGGTCCCGCAGGTGCGTAAGGCTCTGGCGCCTGAGGTTCCCCTGCTCGCAGCGGGCGGCATTGCGAGTGGAGAAGCAATGCTGGCAGCTATGGCCCTTGGTGCGGAGGGAGTCCAGGTAGGCACGCGCTTCGCGGTCACACAAGAAAGCTCGGCGGCAGAGGAGTTCAAGAAGAGGTGCACGGCGGCAGGTGAGGGCGACACGTACCTCACACTGAAGCAGTACATGCCAACTCGTGTCATGCTGAACGACTACGGCAAAGAGGCCCGCCGCCTCTCTGAATCTGGCGCCACCAAGGCGCAGCTGAAGGAGTTCCGTGGAAAGGGTCGCACGAAAAAGGGCATGTTCGACGGTGATGTGACGAACGGCGAGCTCGAGATTGGTCAAATCGTGTCCGCATGCAAGGACGTTCCGACCGCTGCGGAGGTGGTAGAGCGCATGGTAAAGGAGTTCCGCACGCGCAACGCGCAGCTCGCCAAGATGAATCTGTAGAGCACACGAACGAAGCAGTGCGTCCTCTTCACAAAGTCGCGCGTTGCGAGTCGCACATACACAGGACGGAAGAAAAGAGAGCCGTGACAGAGAGGCGCACACAGCAATATACCATTGCACACGTGTGCACTACCGCCGCCCTCCTCCCGACCCTCTCTCATCTTCCCTTTTTCTTTTTTTTGTGGACAGTTACATCCCGCGCGCCTTCTTTTCTGTCCTCATTTCTCTGCAGGTTCCCATCCCACACGCGCCGCACTTCCTTTCGTCAACATCACCGCCACCTCAGCAGCTCAGCTTCTTCACAATGGCTAAAGCAAGGGATGATGGAGCGAGGCGTGGAGAACCACACACAAGCTCTGTCGCGCCCACTTAGAATGGCACGCCCAAACACGCACACACAGAGACGCATGTGCTCATGCTTCGTCTCTCACCGTCTCGCTGTGTGCCACGTCTGCACCAGCACTGGCGGATACACTATGGTTTAGGTGTACCCGAAAAAGGGGGTGAATGCTCGCGTCTCTCGCCTCTCTTCTCCCCCCCCCCCCACCTCCCGTGAAAGAGACAACTCATTATACGGCGAAGTCTCCAAAATTGGCGAATTGACACCCCACATTGTGTGCGCCAAGCTGGCGTTCCCCTCACACACACGCATGCCGGACCGGTCACGATGGCGTTGTAGTGCGAACATGCACGCGTTCTCCACCTGCGCATGAGCTCGCCCTGAATAGAAAACGCCTCCGCTCTGCACTTCGCAAACTTTGGCGGGGCCTACGTGGCCCTCCGATCAGGACGGCATCACAGAGGTGTCGTGGGGGGGGGGGGGTACCCCCATCGGGAAGACTCCGATGGGTCGCATTGCTGCACCCGAAACGCAACCATCATACACATCTCTCGCGAAATGACGTAGATCTCGCCGGGGCGTGCGTGACGCTGCACGAAGAGGGCGAGCACAGGAAACTCGCATCCGCTCAGGAATTCCGCTCTGTCTTGGAAGAGGTGTGAGTTTGAGATGGCCGACTCGCGTGTACCCCCACAGCAGCCCCAGTGATTGCCTTCCCGCCTCAAACACGGTGGCCACCGCCTTACGGAGCTGCCGCGCCCACAATGCGACGCCTACACGGCACAGGGCGCACCGATGGCGCCCGCATCCCCGCAGGGTGACCGTGAGCAGAGGGAAGCAGCCGAAGGAGAGCACGCATGTGCTCCCCACGCCTCGAATACGCGCCATCTTGCTCCCGTGCAGGTTACCCGGCTCTCACAGCCTGACGAGGAGGAGGGGCCATCCTGCGCGTCCTACAAGCCGTGCCCGAAACCAGCCCATGGACGCCTACCAGTGGCCAAAGAAGAGCGGAGGGAGCCCCCTTGCACGCGGCACAGGGGAAGGCGATGCACCTTGCCGATCTGTGTGGCGAGATGAGAAGCGAGAGGCAGCAACGGATGCGGTGCATGGGAAGTATCCTCGACCAGTGCCCCCGCGCGTTCCCAGAAAGCGTCACTCCTCCGCCGCCGGTGACAGACGCGGATGTCGAGGCCCCTCCCCTCACTGGCAGCAATCGTTATGGTGTGCCCAGCGCAGCACCGACCCCTCTCCTTGAATGGGCCCCCACCGTCGTGGAAGAGAAGAAAGGACGTATCGGACGGCGGCACCCTCATTCTCTGGCCGCGACAAGTCAACAGCTGGCCAGATGAGCAGCGTTACAACGCGGAGGTGGGTCTGGATGCGCAGCCACGGGAGAACTCGTGCTCCACGACTGTGTGCGTGTGGGAGGGGGGGTGACAGATCTGGAAAGGTCATCTTTTTCAAGTGCTTCTTTCCGTGCATCTGCGGCCGCTCTTGAGCCTGTGAACCAGGGACCGCTCCGTGCATCAGCGAAGAGCGCACCCGAATGAGCTTGGCTGTTGGCCCAGTGGTGATGTGGGTAGTGACAGCAACATCGGCCTGCCATCCTATGTGTGCCACGCGACCCGCCTCCGACATTCACGTGAAGGTCTGCATCGACAGCATTCAACGAACGGGTGGTCGACAGGCGGTGGAGACAGCTCTGCAGGGGCCCCGAATCGCCGCGGAAAAGCTTAGCGCCACCTCGAATGACGACGAGACCGGCACCTGCAACATGTCTGCGTTGGCTGGCGTGGCGCTTGACCACAACTTGGGAACGGTCTGCGGTGGAAAACAGACGTGCACCCAGCTGAGCACCGATTCGTTCAAGCAGCTGACAAGGAGGAAGAGCTGGGACGGCTCATGGGTCGGCTTTGGTGTGCCGCCCGAGTCGTGCACATGCCCCCTCACAATTTTCGTCTTTTCCTCGCGGCGACGCGCCGGCTCTGCTCGAAAACGGTCACGAGGCCTCCACTGTGGTTCCTCGTGGGCGGATCTGCCTCAGAGCGCCCAAAGCGAACTCCGCTTGTGGCGCCAACGAGCAGCACCGAATATAAACCACGTCGCGCCGCACGTCTTTCGGCGTCTGCCGCAGAGCACGGCCTTCACATAGGCTGCAACCCCAGGAGGACGGGGAGGGGGAGGGTGCGCGGTACGCATGCATCCGCATACGAGGCAGATGGTCGTCACCGGTAGCCTCTGAGGGGAAGGGGAGGGGCGCCAGGCGCAAATAGCATCAACTCGGCTGGGCTCTGCGCGGTTTGCTGTGCCTTGTAGGCACAAACAACATTTCCAAAGAAAGCGAAGAACAGCGGCAGCACCACACCTTCCCAAAGATAGCACGCCGGCCCTCTCTGCCCTCCGTGAAGGCTGCGCACGCGGCCATGCGATTCATGCTGCAATTCATGCGCGGATAACTTTTTTTCCCATACGCGGCCACTTCTGAAAAACAGCAAGTTGGCCGCTAATCCTGCAGGCCGCCGGAACCGTGACCCTGCGTACCACGCGTGACGGGGTCTACCTAGCAACATGGCAAAGAGCACGACGTGATGGATGAGGGCGGGAGGGAGGGGGTGGACCCTGCACTGCCCGTAGAGGTCATCAAAACGCGATAAACAGCGACCCTGTGAAAACGGAATGCAGAGGTCAGTTTCGCCCTTCTTGGCCACATTCAACACGTTCGGTGACATCGTCCACAGCACTCGAAAAATGGGGGATGGAACCCCGCAACCGTCGATAAAGCTCCCTCTACTCCACAACTCTCTCTGATCTCATACTGACGAGTGCAGGAAATATTGACATACACACGCACTTGGAATGCCTTCCTTGAAGCCTTCGTCGCCTTGCGGTGCGGCCGGGGTCGTTTGTATTCGCAAGGGTGCCGCTGAAGCGATGGTGGCGGTGCCAGAGCTTACCGCTGCTGCCCTCGAGCTGCTCAAAAGTGGTGTCTTTCACGGTTCCATGTGTGCCGAAGCAGCCGCCTCGAACATACCGCTGTTATCCCTTCCGCCGTCGAAGTGGTCGCACATCTCACCCACGAGGCGTGGTCCTGTGTCATGCTTTCTCTCTGCAGATGCATTGGTCACGGTCGGCCCGGCAGCCGATGTGAAAGTGTCAGAGTTGGAATTCGATTCCATCAGCACTGCGCGTCGGCTGTCGCTCTCCCTCATCACAGACACGGATATCGCCGATGAATGTCAGAGTCTCACCAGCTCCGTTGACGGTAGAGTGTCCATCTCCCTTCCCTACACTCTCTCTCGCAGCACCTGCAGCTTTCAGCACAAGTCACGCGACTTCTTTGCTGTTCGTTCTTGCAAATGCGGTGCATCCTGCGCAACCCCTACGTCCATCGGCGCCGCAGCGGCTCGCACCGAGGCCACAGCAAACTCAGACGTCGTCACGGCAATGAGCAACACCACGAACATGTCGCCAGGACACTCCATCAGCAGCTCTCGCAGCTTGCTTCGTTCCCCGCGGGCGCGTGTGTGGAGGACAGCGGTGCCGCAGAGCAACCGCCATGTCGGCGCCAGCGTGCCTGGCCTGCTCGAGGAAACCGGGTAGGTGGAAGAGGCGATCAGCGTGGTCTTGACGATGGCCGACTCCGACCGCCACATGTTTTCGTGGGCGGAGCTGAAAAGTCCACATGCGTCATCGAAGAGGATATCCACTTCAATGATGATGTCGTCGCCTAACATCACTTTCGCAGTGCGAAGCTGCATATTCTGATTGTGTGTGTGTGCAGCCTCGTGTATGCGTGCGTCCACAGATATGTTTCTCCCAGCGAAGGAGTCTTCTCTCTGCTTCTCCTGCTATGTTTTCTGCGAGTGGAACCTCGTGCTTGGAAGGAGAGGGTAATCGATATACTTTTCTTTCTCATTTTTTTTATTTCCGTGTTGCCTTTGTTTTTCTTTCGCTTCATGTATAGTTTTAGCTGGTGCGGCGTTCACGCAAGTGCCTGTGGGCGGGTGGGGNNTTGTAAAAT